>NW_004798158.1:100112-103731 GCF_000002075.1 Aplysia californica
CACCCCCACCCCCTTGCAGAGTTAAGAAATTGTAGAGAAGGCAATGAAGTACGAAATAGCTGTACGATCTTCCTGCTTCAGAAAACCCGAGGGAGAGAACGAGACGTGAGAAATTTTACGAGTTTTTGATGGTGTGGTCGAAGTTATGGATGATCTAGATATTGTGGCGCTCCTGGAATGTATGGTAATGACAACGAGGAGGAGGGGGGTGGATGGGGAAGGGAGGCGATGCAGCCAAAATTATATGCATTATTATTATTATTATTGTCGTTATCATATAACATTACTATTGTTATTTATTAGTATCTATCATTTTTATCAGTATATTAATATATCATCGTAATCATCGTCATCATCATCTTTTTATTGTTAAAAAAAGGAATGAAAGAAAAGGGTGAGAAAAAAGAAGGAAAGAAAACAAAGGGAAAAAAGAGGGAAAGGAAGAATAAGAAGAAACTAAAAAAAAGAAAGAAAGAGAGGAAAACATAAAAAGAAGGAAAACACGGAAAGAAAAACAGGAAAAGACAAATAAGAAGAAGAAAGACGGAAAGAAAGAAAAAAAGAGGCAAAGAAAAAGGGAAAAAAAAGGAAAAAGAAAAAAAGGAAGCTGTGAAAAAAAAAACATAGGACGTGATGCAGGCCGTAAATTTTCACTTTCCCCGTGTCCGTCGTGTCGACGGAGATTTACGGAAAGCGTCGGACGCAGCAAAAAGGGCACGCCGTACTCACATCCACACTCGTTTTCTACATTACAGATAACAGGCCCTATCGACATGGCTGTCTATCTGTACATCCACGCATTTCCACATTCCATTAGATGTTTAGATATCCCCATGAAGCAAATCAGCGAAGAGAAGGGTTTTTTGTGTGATCCTAAATGTTTTACACCCCCTTTTGAAACCGCAGAATTTGTTTGGGTTTTTTTCTTTGTTTAAAAAAAAAAAAAGTTAACTGGGTAAAGGCGTAGTTGGGGTCTTCCTTCTTAAAATAGGCTAAAGGCATCTTCCATGAATTAAGTCATGGCTACCCCCCCCCCCCCCATATTGGCCACACAAGAGTGCAGACCCTAGAAAGTGCGAAGATGGTCAAGAGTGATGGTTGGTGGGTGCACTGGAGTGGTTTTCTCCTTCTTTTATGTCAAATATCAATTGTTCTGTCTCTCCTCCTTCTTTTTTGTGTTTGTTACTCTTATGATACACCCTTAATATTCTTTGGCACTTATATGACTAAGTTGTGTTGCAAGTACTGTAAAACTAAAATATAACGGTCAAGAAACTTCTGAATGGACATCTCAACTGGGTCTTTAACATCAACGGTTTGATTCAAACGGCTTCAGAACACATTCCAAAGTCAATTTTCATTGGTTTGTAAGCAGGAATACGAAGTGTGGTAAAACAAAATGTGGCTATATATATACATTGCCGTTCAGTTTAAGGCATGGTGAGTACATGGAAAATGGACCCTGTGGTGTATTGGAGAGGCTTTTCCTCTCGTTTTACGTAAAAGACACGAGTTCGGTTCACAAGAGTGGAAGTTTTTTTAAAGGGCCATCTTTGTCCTGTCTACTGGAGTGTTGTATCCCCCTCCTCCTCAGCCTGGGTTGACCCAGACAGGGATGGCCGAAGCAGCCTATAAAATTCAACGACAAGCACATCTGATCCTGGTAGGCAGTTAATAACCGGCACATACTCTGTTCACATGTTCTCCTCGGAAGAGACACTGACCACATGGTGTCGTGCTTATGTACGGCTCACAACACTGTTTTAGTTTTAGTAAGAGTTTTACGGCACTTGCAACACAATAAGGTCAAAAAAGTGCCGAAGATTAGAGGTGTCACAAGAGAGTAACAAACATAAAAAGAAGAAGGGAAGATAAGGACGATAGATGTTTGATAGGAAATAAGAAGCAAACCACACCAGAGCACAACACTGACAAGGGTAATCACTACGAAAGGACGAAGACAACTCACGACAGTTACGGGTGGTCACTAAGAATAATGGACGAGGACAACTGGACATTGACTTATTAGGTTAAATCCCTTAAACATGTTTGACAGTGACAACACTACACAGCCCACCTATTCAAATATTTCACTTGTGTCGATGTGAGAGTAAAACAACACAAGGCGTAATCACAAAATGGAAATCGTGAGGAGACAACTTTTAAAAACTTGTAGAACAAGGGCCTATAGCTTCATTCCTGTTTAAGTTTTGGTTTAATATTTCTTTTAAAAATATGGAGGGAAAAAATCAAACAAAAATTAACAAACCAACACACAAACAGAAATGGAGTTCTGAGTCTACAGGTTTTTTAAATTGATTATCTCCCCATTTCCATTGTGTAACTTTGCATGAGTTCGCTTTTTGTTTGTTTTTTCCCGGGGGAAAGGGGGGGAGGGGGGGCTTTTCTTCTTTCATCCTCTTCCCCCCACCCACCTTCCCCCTTTTTGATGCTATGTTCATTTATCTAACAATATTAATAATAAACCAACAGTGAAACAAATAAAGATGGTTTTATGATATCCTATTTCCATTTTGTGGCTTGCCTGTTTGTCTTTTTGTTTGTTTATTTTGCTTTTTCCTATCGTTGTTTTTGAATTCTGGTTTTTGTTTTGTTTTTGTTAACTTGTTATCGTTGGGTTTTTTCGTGGAATCTTCGTATTCAGTACCACTGCTTGTGCGCTGAGATAAAACGGCAGAGGAGTCTCAACTTAGTCACGAGAAGAAAAAAAAGGAAATTTTCAAGGGGGACACGCCACGCCGTTCATAAAAACCAACAAGCCAATCTGAATGGGGCATTCAAAAGGCTGTTGTTTCTGACGCTATCTCACATAGAAAACGAAAGGGATTTCCAGCAATGAAATGAGCAGTCAGGCTGCAATAAAACTAAGAGAGAGATATACAGGATACGATATTCCCGAGGGGGAGAGAAAGAGATCGATATGGAAAATCTGCATATTTGGCTCTTATTCTCCACAATGAAAGTATAATTGTAATACTGATTGTTAGTGTTAGTGGATACGATAGTAAAACATGACGTAGGGATAGGGTTAAGGAGGCAGACTGCTTTGACCCTTCCTCTCAAAGACAACCCAGCCCAGGTTGAGTCGGGAACAGTACCCCAGCAGACAGAAGAATGCACTTGACAAAATTACTTCCCTATCACTGGAATCGAACTGTTGTCTTCTGTGTGCAAGGGCAACAGAACTTAATCAATACACTATTACTCACTACAGACGCCGGTGTGAGTGCACAGCCTTCTTGGGAACTTGTTATAGTAGAGGTTCTATGGCGCTCGCAACTGTATAAGGTTGCGCCAGAAGATTAGAGGTGTTACAAGAGAGTAACAAACATAAAAAAGAAGAAGGGCAGATAAGGACGATAGATGTTTGATAGGAAAGAAGAAGCCAACCACACCAGAGCACCCGCTAACCACCCACTTTCAGGGAATTGTACGTGTGTTAAGCCAGACGATAAACTCAAACACAAAAAAAGATGAAGCTCATTCATAAAGAAAATAATATAGAGAAGAACATCCCTTTCCATTAGCCATTTTTGGCAACGCATTAATTGCCTTTCTTCTACATGCGTAGCTCGATCGCACTTTTACCTCCATCACC
>NW_004798158.1:104098-115173 GCF_000002075.1 Aplysia californica
GTCACACGATGTGTCATGATGGGAATGTGATACGTCGCACAATGTTTTACTTTTAATCAGAGTTTTACGGCACTTGCAACACAATAAAGTCATATAGAATAGATGTGTTACAAGACGGTAACACTAACATACACAAAAAGGAGGAGATATCAGGACGAAAGATGTTTGATCGGAAAGAAGGAGCAAACCACACCAGAGCACCTGCCAACCACCCACTAACACAATGTGTCATAAGGTGATGGGTACGTGATGATGTATGTACAGTATTTTTAGGCACCCACCAACACAACATTAGATAATTATATTGAATTTTAATTGAGTAATATATAATTTTAATTTTGTACGTATACCTGCGTGTGTTTTTACGGCCCTGTACAGCCAAGAAAAAATTTCCTTCTGGAAAGATAAAATCTTATCTTATCTTATCTTAATTCAGGAGGCGGGTTGCTCGACCCCATCTGTCAGATCCAACCTTGGTTGAATAGGATATAATGTCCCAGAAAAGTGACAGACGTACACACGTTAAAAAAAAAAAACGAACAAAAAGACCCTACACAGGCATAAGACTCATATCCTCCGCATACGAAAACGAGCACCTAACCGCTGCACCACGCCAATAATAAAGGTTTAGCTTTAGTAAGTGTTTAACGGCACTTGCAAAACAATAAGGTCATATAAGTGCCGAAGACTAAAGGTGTTACAAGAGAGTAACAAACACAAAAAGAAGGTGGAGAGGTCAAGACGAAAGATGTTTGATAGGAAAGAAGGAGCAAACCATACCAGAGCACCCGTCAACCACCCACACAATGTCCCAACATTGAAAAAATCAAACGAACAAAAAGACCCAACACAGGCATCAAACTCATATCCTCTGCATACGAAAGCGAGCACCTAACTGCTACACCACAGACAAACGCCGATAATAGGGGTGGGGGAGGAGCGGGGGATGAGGAAGGGAAGACGAAGAAGAGAAAGGGAATTATTGAGAAGGGAGGAAAGATGGGGAATAGAAGAGGAAGGGTTGGAGAGGGAGAGGAAAGGAGGTAGGGCCTCAGAAAGGGGGGGGGCGTGGTGGGGAAGGAAATTGTTTTAGTAAGTGTTTTACGGCACTTGCAACACAATAACGTCATATAAGTGCCGAAGATTAGAGGTGTTACAAGGAAGTAACAAACACAAAAAAGGAGGGGAGATAAAGACGACAGATGTTTGATAGGAAAGAAGAAGTAAATCACACCAGAGCACCCGCCAACCACCCACGGGAAAGAAAAGAGAAGGAATGGGGAAAGGAAAAGGACGACCGAGCCACACAGAGAAGATGAGAAGGGAGAATATTTAATAACAAGTGAGTGGACAGTGGACGAAGTTGACCTACACACTCAGGCCTGGGGGCTCAGACTATTGGCGGAGAAGGAGGAGGAAGAGGAGGAGAGGAAGGGAGAAAGAGGAGGAGGAGAAGGAGGAGGAGGAGTAGAGGGAAGGAGGAGGAGGGGGTGAAGTGGACAGGTCAGGAGTTATTGGTGTCGGCCTTAGGCTACAAGAGCTTATGAAGGGCGTGAGGGGATACTGGCTTGCTCGTGTGGACAGACAGACAGACAGGCAGACAGGCAGACAGACAGACAGACAGGCAGACAGACAGACACACACACACACACACACACACACACACACACTTACGAACACACAGACACATAGACAAACACACAGATAGGCGGGAGACAGACAGACAGGCAGACAGGCAGGTAGACAGACAGACAGACAGACAGACAGACAGGCAGGTAGGCAGACAGACAGACAGACAGACAGACAGACAGACAGACAAATAGGCAGACAGACAGACAGACAGACAGACACGACACACAGACAGGCAGGAAGATAAACAAACAGACAGATATATACACAGACAGACATGACAGATATACAAACACAAACACAGACAGACACACAGATAGACAGACAGACATGACAGATATACAAACACAAACACAGACTGACACACAGATAGACAGACAGACAGGCAAGAAAACATACAGACAGACACACACACAGGTAAACACACAGACAAATACACGACTCACAGACAGGCTGGAAGACAGACTAAAAGACAGATAGATAGATAAACAGACAGACAGATACACACAGACAGACAAAACAGAAACACAAAAACACATACAGACAAACCCATACATAAACAGAAAGTTAGGCAAGGAAAACCTACAGACAGACAGACAGACAGACAGACAGACAGACAGACAGACAGACAGACAGACAGACAGACAGATAGACACACAGACAGCCAAGACAGACACACAAACACACAAACAGACACACAGATAGACAGACAGATAAGCAAGGAAAACATACAGACAGGTAGACACATAGACAGACACAGACTCACAAACACACAGACAAACAGACAGACACACAGATAGACGGATGGACAGACGGATGGACGTACGGACAGACAGACAGACAGACATACAGACAGGTACTGCATGCCATACACGGCAGCATCAGAAAATGAATAAATAAAGTGTGGCAGGCCAAGGAATAAATTTCCCTTCTCTTTTCATTGTCTTTATTTGAATAAAGAGACGCACAACAAAACAGTAAAGGTCATTTAGTGCAAGGAAAAAATAAGAGTGGTAGACAGAAACAACCGAGTGTTACCAGTGACACCCACCAACAACCCAATTTCCCATCTTGTCCGTCTCCTCAATAACTAAACAGCAAATTCTACTATGTTAAAAGTACAGACAGAAAGCCTGTAAAATTACCATTTCATGACATACTAGGCTGAAAGACAAAAGCAAGCACATGTGTTGTTTTTTCAGTTTTAGTTTCAGTACGTGTAGGCACTTGCAACACAATAAGGTCATATAAGTGCCGAAGATTAGAGGTGTTACAAGATAGTAACAAACACAAAAAAGAAGGAGGGGAGATTAAGACGATAGACGTTTGATAGGAAAGAAGAAGCAAACCACACCAGAGCACCCACCAACCACCCACACAATGTGTTGTTTGATCAGGAACAACAATAACTTCAATGACAATACAAACAACAATTGTGACAATAGTAAATAACAACAACATCATCAACTAAAACAAGAACAATAAAAGCAAAAGAAAAATTGATGTGAAAAGACAAAACGGGGTGAAAAGAAGAAAAAGAAGCCAAACAGAAAAGGAAAGAAACAGGGAGTTAATAAAAGGAGTAGAAAAGAGAACAAAGATAAAGAGAAGTAACAAGTTTGGTTTTTTTAATTAAAGATTGAGAGAAAGTGGGGAGAAGTCAATCAGGGGTAAATGGAAAGCAAGAGGGAGTCGATACAAGGAAAAGCAAAACAGGAAAAAGGATGGGAAAAAAGAATTGGACAAAGAAAAAAGAGTTTTAAAAAAAAGGAAAGAGAAGTCTATAAATAAACAAACAGATAGAAAATCGATTAAAGAAACAGGAGTAGAAGAAAAGAGTTGGAAACAGAGCAGGAAAAGGAGTAAGAAAATGAAAAAGCAATAGGAAAAAGAACAAGAAAAGAAAAGGGAGTCAATGAAAAGAAATAGAAGTAGAAAAAGGAAAAAAGAAATTGAGGAACAAGGAAGTAGAAAAAAGAAAGAGAAAAAGGAGTAAAAAGGGGAAAAAAGAGTAAATGAAGGAGATGGGGGAAAAAGTTGTAGGATGGGGGGGGGGGAGAGGGGGGGGAGTAGAAAGCGACAGGGAATGTCCTACCTTTGTCTAGTCGAGGTGGCGGCCTGTACTTGAACCCAGACTGGCTCCAGAAAACGGGAATGGAACCCCGCACTTGCACGAAGGAAACCAAGTGGGGAGAGAACTCGATGATCTGGCGATGATCAAATAGAAAAACAGCAGTAGTCTCCCTTCCCACTTCTTCTCGAGCATGCATTGCTCAAATTTCCCTCTTCTTTCATCATTAAGAAACGTCACTATTTCTATTGGCATTTTGCAATTTCCTCCCAACACGCCCACCCCACCCCACCTCCAGCACATTTGCTCTTTCCCCCTTCCCTGCAGAACAACCCCTTACATTGAGACATCAAAAGCCGCGAATAAAAGTACATTTTTTTTTAAATTTTTTTTGGGGGGGGTTCAACAAAAGTTATTCTTCAGTGAAAAAGATTAAACTTTCAAAGCCAACGTACCTGCTCTGTTTCTACATAATTAGCACAGGCTCCATTAGAATTGAGGCCTCTTTTCCTTGATCTTGTTCCTGGTGAAAAACGGAAAATATCAAATAAAAATGTCAAAGGAATGAGAAAATATAATAAGCTGGAAATGTTAATAACAATAACAACTTTCACAGATTTATCCTCGACTTTCAAAGTAAATTTTCACTTCAGAAGCTAAAGGATAAAAAAGAATTGCCTTTATCATCTAAATATTGCATATATTGTTTAAACTGACCAGCTGTTCATAGTAACATTTATGTAGTCAATCTGAGACAAACTTCAAGCCTCCCCTTTATAATTAAAGAAACAGTTAGTTAACAAAGCTATAGTTTATAAATAAAAATATAGTTTATTACCTAAGATATAAGCTACAGTACATAAATTCTATTTTGCTTTTTTGTAAAAAAAAAAAAAGAATTTTTTTTGTTTTTGTTTTTGGCTTAGGGTTCCGATTTGGTGTTGTATTTGTAAGTTATGTAAATACAGTGTGTAAGTAAAATAAATAATTCCATTGTACCATGACCTAGCCATCCCCCTACACATACCAGCCCTATGGCGACTCCTGCGAGAGATAATGCTGATGTTATAGCCCAGGGGCTCCAGCTTCTTGGTGGAGAATTCCGCGGACGACGTCATCTCAGACGGGCTGGCCTTCTTGTCCTCGTCAAAGTCCATGATACACGTCTCCATCTGGACGTAGCCCTGGATCACCGGCAACATCCAGTGGTCAGCCAGCGGGTCCTGTTATGAAAGGATGGACAATATATGGTCGCTTTTAAGGACAAAGGGGCTATCCAGAAAAATGCTGTTAATTAGAAAATCAAAGGTAAAGTTTTTGCTCCTTGTTCAGTTTCTTTAAAAGACAAGGACAGTTTTCTCTATAACCAAACAAATACACACATCCATGAAACTAAACTTCTCCAAGAGGTAGTGCAATGCTCACTTTTGGTGTAGTTTAAAATTTCTGGAAACCCCCGAAATCTGGGTTAGCCCTCTTATCCTTAAAAGCGATCAAATGGTCATCTAAGAGTCAAGGGGAAATAACTGCGATTATCAAGTCCAGGCTTTCTGCCAACAGAGTTTGTTGACCTCCTTTCTCTGCCCCTCAACTGCAGCCTGTCTGATTCCAAAACAGCTGATGGCGTCAGTGATGCAGTGGTTATACTCCTCACCATCACACACAGAGGACAACAGTTCAATCCCTGAGTGGGATACTTTTTAAATTAAGTATCTCCATTTCTCCACTGAGATGCTATATAACCAGGTTGGTCCTTAAGGCGGAGTCAAAGCAACTCCTTCCTAAATAATCTAAATAGTGTTCATGGAAGCCTAAAATATTTACATTCAGGATTTTTCATGGGAACCTAAAATATTTACAGTCAGGATTTGCCAAGGGAGTCTAAGATATAAAATTTACAATAAGTATTTTTTTCAGGAACAAGATATTTTTTTACCCCTGAAAGAGGTGGCCCTAATCACACTTACATTTGTCTCCATCAGTTCCAACAGCATGTGTTTGTTCCAGAAGAATCTCTCGTCCGCCTTTTTCCACATGGCTGTTGTGCTGTCATAATCTGAACTATTCTGTCTCTGTAAACTGTTTGTTAGGTCAAAGTTATCGCTGTAATAGAAAAAATCCGAGTCGTTGTACATCTTCAGGAGTTCCTGCAAGGGAGAAAAATGAGTGGAATAAGTAAAATGTGTATCCGAAACTGAAACAATGAACATAAAACAGGAGAAAATAGACGTTTTAACCATCACTGCATCCATGCTCTCTCTCTCTCTCTCTCTCTCTCTCTCTCTCTCTCTCTCTCCCTCTCTCTCTCTCAAAGAAATACTTCAAGTGTAAAATACAAGTGCTAAGGATTTTAAGCAGGAAAGGCTGAGTATTTTCCTGTCGCATACAGCGTCTGTCGTTTAATTATTATCGACATAATTTAGACTATTTCGGAGGCAGGCTGCTTTGACAGTGACTATCAGGGCCAACCCAGGATGAGAGGAATATACAACATATACTATTACTTACAATCATTTACACCTGAGAGCACAATGTTGCAAAGTAAAGAAGACTTTTCTTACCTCCAATATTCTTTTCTCAAACTTCTCTCTGTCTTTGAGTTCCTTCTGTAACGACAAAAAAATGAAAGGATTGGTTATTATTTATAACATGTTGTCAGTCTTCCTCAATAAATATTTCTTTCTTTCTTCATGCGACATATTTGAAAATGACAAAGGCGGTCATAGTTCGCCACTTATTTCTCCGTTTGGATGTTCTCATAGAAACTATAGGGTACTGTACAACAAGCATCCCTTTTGTTTGATCAATCCAATTATTTATAAATTTGTATTAAAAAGCTCAGATCATTAAGTAAAAGTGAAAGTAAATGTTTTATGCCCTGCCTGATGGACACAATGTTTTTAATTTAAGAAGCGGACTGTTTCGCCCAAGCCTTTGATTTACAATTCTCTGCAGAGACATATTTTAACTTCTTTGAGTTGTCATTCACTGTAAAGACATGCTTTACCTTCTTTGATTTGACATTTTCTGCTGCAGATTTGATGGAGTTCCACGTCCCTCGTAGCGACATCTGAGAACTGTCTGCTGATTGGCCAATCTTTTCTGGGTTTTGAATTCCAAAGTGATGTGTCCTGCATAACTGCAACAAGATGACATGCCAATGAGTACAAAACAAGTTCATTAAAAACGATTCTTAACTTCGGCCTTCAGCAGGTTAAAAAAAAAGTTTAAGTAAGGGTTTTACGTCACTTGCAACACAAATACGGCTTGTAATTGCCGAAGGTTAGAGATATTACTGGAGAATTACCTATAGGAGAGGAAAGAAGGCATAAAACCACACCAGAGCGCCCACCAACCACCCACCAGCTTAAAAATCATCACGTAACAAATGGACAAATATAGCTGTCAGCATTGTAGCACTTCTTGAAATGTCACCCCAACCGAACCCATCCAACATTTAAACCGTAATAAGTGCCCATATGACCTCATTCAGTTAAGAAATATAGGATCTACCAGTGACACCCTCCAATCACCCGCAAAGCAATGACACATTTACAGTGTTATACAATTTTCGTAATTCGATCTTATAACCAACATTGGGCATTTTAGAAACGAACAAATCTGGACATGAATGGGCAAAAGAAAGAAATTAAAAAATCGTAGATGTGAAGAAACCGTACACAAGTACAGATTAAAGGGGTTTGCTGTCATGACCACCGCTCAAAAGGGAAAATATCCGAATTCGAAACCTAAAAAAATTGGGAAAAAATGCATGAAGACAGAAAGAACTTACAACAGAGGCAAAACTGTACACGCAAAAAAGAAAAATGAAAATCTGAACAAGGGAAGAAACAAAAAAACAAAAAAACAAAAAAACAAACAAAAACATCTGGACTCAGCCGGAGACGAAACAGAACAAAATAAACTGAACACGGGAAGAATAAAAAAAAAAAAACACAAGAGAATAAAAAATGTCGAGACGGGGATGAGGAAAAACGTATTTTAAAAAGTTGGAATTGAGAAGGTATTTTTTAAAATCGAGACAACGGAAGAAACAAAAGAAACGAGGTTGGACAAGGAAACAAAATAAAAAATATGAAAACGAAAATAAATAAAAAGGGTTGGACAAAGAAACAAATTAAAAAATGAAGAAATCTGAACATGTAAAAGATAAAGTTTTTAGAAAGTTGGACAAAAGCAAAGTAACTCCAAGATTTAGTTTTTAGTTTTAGTAAGAGTTTTACGGCACTTGCAACACAAAAAGGTCACATGAGCGCCAGAAGATTAGAGGTGTAACAAAGAGAGTAACAACCATAAAAAAGAAGAAGGGGGGATAAGGACGATAGATGGTTGATAGGAAAGAAGAAGCAAACCACACCAAAGCACCCGCCAACCACCCACAAAAACAAAGTAACTAAAAGAAAAAACAAAACAACAACAACAATAAGGTATCAATCCTTGCCCAAGAAGGATGCATTAATTCCATAGAGACGAATACTCCAAGACCACGAGCTGTCATGACCACCGCTCTTCGCCAGACACGAGAGCCCCATGGGCGCTATCAACCTCTAACTCTAACGAATGGCAAAACAACCGTTTACTAATGTTTTTTTTTGGTTTTTTGTGGGGGGGGGGGGGGGGTTACGTGTTTTACAGCGCTCGCAACTTCATAGGGTCATATGAGCGCGCTGGACACACCAAACGTTTTCAATTGGTAGGAAATTTCGAATTTTTGCTCGGGAGGCGGCCGAAGCCTACTCTTATCGATTCTAGACCACCAGGGAATCTTTAACATGCACAACTTGCACACGGGATCTCCAAGATTTTTTCGCGCTTGTCCGAGAAGCCTAGGTGTAGATCTTTTCTACCAGAAGATCAGGGGCGTGGCTGAAAGACAGCAGTAAGAAAGAACCAAGGAGTAGCAGTAGAAAGGCTGCAAAAAGAGTCAGGAGCCCAGTGAAGGGGGCAAAGGAGGCGAGAGGGTGGAGGAAGAAAGTGGAGATGAAAGCAGACGAAAAATATTGCATGAGAGTAGGAAAGAAGGTGAAAGGAAACAATTTTAGAGAAGAAAATTCTTCGGTACCTATTCGGATTCGAACCCGGGACCTTTGAATGAGAGGCGAACACTTTAACCTCTTGTCTACGAGAGCCTCCCAACCGTCTCAGCATACTGCGTAAGCTGAGAAAAGCATTTTATTTCTTCAGAGAAGTTTCGAGAACAAAAGGTTTCTTTTTTGTGAGCGTAATCATTTTAAATAGGTTTTAAAATTTGAATATTAATTTATTCAAAAACGGGTCAAAGTATCAAATTGATTTTTTTTTTTTCACAGAAGTAGGGTAACTTATGAGGCTTTCGATTTAGCGGGGGGAAAAAATAGCGCCAAAATGAAAAAAAAAAGCGTTTTGTCAACTAACGGCAGTATAGTTACGTATGTGCGTGAGGCAGCCCCTCCCCCAAATTTATGTGGACCACATTCATGGCGCATTCCAAAGTGAACCGGAACCACGTCAAAATGAGAGAACCCGATCTAGGGCATACAAAAACACAAATCTATGGTTACCTCCAGTTCCAGGTCTGCCGCGCTGTCGGTGGTGTTGAGAGGTAGAACAGCGATCTTGTCGATCTTGTAGACGTCGTGTTTTCCCGCCAGCCGGCACACCGGGCTCCTCTGTTTGATTAGCAGCAGACGACAGTCACTGTCTGAAACAGGGAAATGAACAGCCGAAATGAGCAGGGCAAAAAGATCAGCCGAAGTGATTACTTGAAATAAATTGGTCGCTTTTAAGGACAAGCGGGCTAACCCAGATTTCGGGGGTTTCCAGAAATCTTGACCTCCACCAAAAGCGGGCATTGCCCTACCTATAGGAGAAATTTGGTTATATTGGTGAGTATATTTGTTTGGTTATAGGGAAAATGATCCTTGTCCTTTAAAGAGACTGAACAAGGGTCAAAAACTTTACCTTCGATTTTCTCAAAACAGCATTTTTCGGGATAGCCCCCTTGTGCTTAAAAGCGACCAATTGCTGAAATGAACCAGCGAAGTGAACCCGCGAAATGAACAACATGGTTGACCAGCTGAATTGATGAACTAAAATAAACAGTATAAATGAACAGCTCGCATGAACACCCTTATATGAAAAGCTCAAAAGGACATCCGATATGAACAGCTAAACAGTTGAAACGAACAGCTGAAAAGAAGAAATAAAATGATTTGTCGAAATGAAATAAACAATCGAAATGGACAGCTTAAATAGACAGCTAAGATGAACTACCGAAATGAACAGGCTAGAACTGCCAAAATGAAAGGGCTAAAAGGGCCGCGGTGCATGCTTTGGGATTTGTTTTCAATTAATAATTCATTCATTGTATTCCCAACAAATCGTTAAAACGACAGTGTACCAGCATCAGTGTTGAAGCAGTATGCTCTTCGCCGTTGCACTCCTTTTTTCTTCGTTTGCTTACTTTCATGTAAAACATCTAATCTTCGGCACTTAATATAACCTAATTGTGTTGCAAGTGCCGTTAAAATCTTACTAAAATATAAAACACATATGGGGAAAGGATTGTCGTGATACGAGATGACGTAAAGGCTTAGCTTTAAAAATATTTTTTTTAATCTTAAAAAAGAGGGATTAGCCTATTCGAATATCATTTAATTCCATTGATTTGTTTTAAAACATCGTACGTGGGAAGGCAGACTTTCATCAACAGATGTGTGAGGACTATCCTAAGAATTAAGTGGCAGGATAGAATAAGAAATGAAGAGCTATGGGAAAGGACAGGACAAAAGGATATAGAAGTAGAAATAGGACTACGAAAGTGGTGTTGGAAGGGACACACCTTCAGAAAGCCCAGCGGAAACACCACAGGACAGTCACTGCAATGGAACCCACAAGGAGCACGAGGCAGGGGTAGGCCACGAGAAACATGGAGATGTGTGGAAAGGGACATGAGAGAGATAAAGCTCACTTGGAACAAGCTAGGAAGGATGGCCCAGGACAGAGATAAATGGAAGGAGCTTGTTTGTGGCCTATACCCTGCCTGGGGTGAAAGGCACTGATGATGATGACGTGAGAAGAGAAAGCAATTGGTTTATCCTCTGTCAATTTGGCAGGGACAAAAATCAAACGTTAGGGTCTACAGATGATCAGCCCCCCTGGACTTCGATAATAAGGGTAATTGTGGGTAATGGGCGGGGAACTGTCGATCTACACCTCCTCCACTTTCCCTTTGATCCGCTCCCCGCCCCTTTCCCTCTCAGCCCCCTACCTCCTTCCCCAATGGGCCTCCCCCCACCCCTCGCCCCACTCCAATGAATGTCCAAGTACTTACTCCCCTGAGAGAAAAAAAGGAATAGATACAGCCAGGGAGAGA
>NW_004798158.1:118463-120161 GCF_000002075.1 Aplysia californica
GTGTGTGTGTGTGTGTGTGCGAGTGTGTGTGAGTGTGTGTTTGTGTATGTGTGAAAGAGAGAGAGAGAAAGAAAGAGAGAGAGAGGGAGAGAGAGAGAGAGAGAGAGAGAGAGAGAGAAACAGACAAGCAGAAAGAGAAAGAACGACTGACTGATTGGCAGAAACAGAGCAAACTAACGAAAAAGAGAAAGAGAGACTGACAGACAGAAAGAGAAAAACAAAACCAAACAAAACAAAAACATAAAATCAAGACAGAAGACAGACATAAAGACAAGAGGATCAAATGATAAAGACTTTTAATCCACAGGGCTCACTTGGCTCAGAATAGCTTGATGCCAGCTTTGTCATACCGTAAAGCAGGGCTCAAGCTCGTTCGATTTTGTTGAATCGGAACCAAAAAAAATAATAATCATGCAATTGCACCAGTAGCCCCCTTCAACACTGCAGAGTTATTAAAGAGGCATAACCAACAGATTTATCGTCCATCTCCGATAGGGCCGAGTGCAGCAGGAGGAGAGCCTTGAACATTTCCCAAACGACGAGTTCGAGAATGTTTAATTGGTTATTCGAACCAGGGTCACTGTAATCCAGCATGAAACCAGCTCAGCTTAGCATCCCCCCCCCACCCCCTCCCCAGATTAAGAGAGACAAATAATCCAACCAAAAGAATCTTTTGGGTCGATTCCAGTTTAGTTATTCTCGCTTGGATTTCTACAGAAAAATACCCGATATTTTGTTGAGGTTGTTTGCTTTTTAGTTTTGGAGAGAGAATGCGTGTCTATTTTCTACCACGCAAGATGGCGTCAGTTGTTTCGCTCAAGAAAAACTAACAAAGAAAAAAGAATTTCAGAGCGCAAAAAAAAAGATTAATGTGTTACATATTAGCCTCGCCCTATGATGACACTGTCAATGTCACTGACCAGCAGTTGATGATGGGTCGTTGTTCGTTTTAGCCATAAATGTGTATTATACCATCGTATCCTAGACAGTAGGGTGCGGAGGCCGAGAGGTTAGTCCGGGTTCAAGCCTCGGTTCGGACCAGGATTTTTTTTTGCCCCCTTCTGCCCACCCAGCAGTAATGGGTATCTGACTTCGAGTTGGGGAAGTAAAGGCGGCATGGAAAGGAACTGGCCACCTTACCACAATATGCCGAAGGCCCAGGAAGTTGCTCCCTAACAAGGCAATCCCCAATGTCCGGATCTGATGCGGGAACAACTTTATTTTATCCTAGACAGTGCGCTCAGGCGTATTTACGGGTACCTATGGAATGGAGCGCACCATTAATTGAGCTCCGTGTAGGGCACGGGGCGTGGTGTCAAGCGCACTCTGCTAATACTGTATCGTTTGGCCTTCATTTGCTTGGCTTTAATTAACTTAATTAATTAATTGGCATTGTTTATATAATTTAAGAAACGAGTTGTTGCTTTGGCCCAGGCTGGTTGGGATACAGCATCTCAGCAGACAGACGAATATATTCACGATAACAATAAGCTTCCCCACGTGGGAGTCAAACTCACGTCTTTTGCATACATCGGCAAACAGCTTTTGACCATAGGCGTCTTTATGGCGACAGAAAAAGAAAGAAACGTATTGAAAAATCGAGAGAAATCGAAGCACAGTTAATATTTTTACAACATTTAGGCGTCAAATATTTTAACTGTAAACTTCACGTGGACTAGGTGGGGGAAAGGGGGGGGG
>NW_004798158.1:123749-125349 GCF_000002075.1 Aplysia californica
CCCCCCCCCCCACTACACGGTACATCCCACTATAAGCTTATAGTGGGTCCCCACTCCTCTCATCAAGCAGGTCGGACCTGCTTGATCGGACCGCAAACATAACTTCTAAATGGCTGGTGTAGACTTCATGAAAATTTCTTTTCCTGATTTTTTTCTTACTTTTTAGTTTACATGGAATTGTTCTCATGCATATTTTGTCCCACTTTTCTACAAATCATGAATGCATTCTCATACGGAATTTTTCTCATACCTAATTCTCTTCTGAGCCTTTTATTGTGGTCTTGTAAAGATTGATTCTTCTCAAAACGGATTTTAAAAATATTTCCTCATATTATGATATTTCTCACAATTTTCTCAACCCTCGTACAGAATTTGCCTCATTCCCACAAACGGGATTCTTTACATCAGCAATAGAGACCAGGAACGCGCACACTTGTGTCCCCTGAGAAATAATCCTGCCGCCACAACGACAGCCCTCATTATACTCATCCGACAAAATCGCATAAATGTGTATCCCATCTAAACAGATTAGATAAGCGCGTTACGGAGAAACGAGTTCAAAAGGTGTTCAAACACCAAACATCCTTGATTCAAGTTGTGCCAAATGCCAGTTTTCTGCCTCTCTGTGAAGGAAAAATTTTCCAGGCCGGCCCCGACGGGTATTAAAAAATACCAATTACGTATCTCAAATGGACAATGTGCAATGGGTATTTTAAGTTCATTCAGGCGTCGTGTTTCAAGTAACAACTGATTTCACACGCACTGTAGCATACTGCTTCTTCTTTCCTATCAAAAATCTATTGTCCTTATCTCCCCTTCTTCTTTTTTATGTTTGTTACTCTCTTGTAACACCTCTAATCTTCTGGGCTCATATGACCTTATGCAGTTGCGAGTGCCGTAAAACATCTACTAAAACTTTAAAAAACTGGGATAAGTCAAGTTACAACTGATTTCATATCACGTGCACAGTAGCCTACTGGGATAAGTCAAGATACAACTGATTTAACGCGCACTGTAGCATACTGGGATAAGTCAACTAACAACTGATTTCACGTGCACTGTACCATGCATGCAGGGATAAGTCACGCTACAACTGATTTCATGCGGACTGTTAGCTCTGCTGGTATGCTGGGATATATCAAGTTACAACTGATTTCACGCACGCTGTACCATGCTGCGATAGGTCAAGCTACAGCTGATTTCATATCACGTGCACAGTAGCCTACTGGGATAAGTCAAAAGACAAACGATTTCACGTGCACTGCTAGCTCAGTTGGTTGGTACCATGCTGGGATAAGTCAAGTGACAAATGATTTCACGCGGACTGTACCATGCTGGGAAAAGTACACGTACTGTTGGCTCCGTTGGTTTCATGCTGGGATCAGATGCGGATGACCCAGGCTCAAATTTCAAGCTAGAAGAGCTCTATCGAAAAATAAAATAGCTTATTCAGCTAGTTTCAAAGGGGGGCTTTCAAACCACTAGGCTCGGTCTTATATAAGATATACGTTAAATTCAAAGGTCCCGCTTGTCGAACAAGATGCGCATTCTAACAAGCTGTTGGAGGGAAGTCCTCACTGCTCGTAGTTATATTATTATT
>NW_004798158.1:128993-132448 GCF_000002075.1 Aplysia californica
ATAATAATAATAATAATAATACAACAGTTGCATTTATATAGCGCATATCAACGCTCTTCAGCCTGCTCTATGCGCTTTTCAATTACAGGAATTATTTCCTCAGCAGACCATAGAGACATTTTCGGCCTCCCAATGCAAGAAGCATGTTGTGCAAGCAGCCGATTTAGCGCTCAAACACTCACAGTGGGTGGTTGGCGGGTGCTCTGGTGTGGTTTGCTTCTTCTTTCCTATGAAACATGTATCTTCCTTATATATAAATCTCCCCCTCTTCTTTTTAATGTTTGTTACTCTCTTGTAACACCTCTAATCTTCTGGCGCTCATGACCTTATGCAGTTGCGAGCGCCGTAAAACCTCTACTAAAACTAAAACACTCACAAACCGACAGAATCTTTCGCTGTGAATAGTCGGATACTAATTCCCACCTTGGTGAAGTGAGGAAAATTGGTGTGAAGTTCTTTTCTCTACCGTAGCTGTGGTGCAGCAGTTAGGCGCTTCGCCGTCGCCGGCAGGAGGCCTGAGTTCGATTCCCGAGTGGGGTGAATTTCTATCGAGTATCTCAGTCTTACAGCTGGGATATTGCATTCCTCTCAGCCCGGGTCAGCCCTGAAAGGTAGAGACGACGCCTGTCTCCTAAATTATCTAAATTGTGTTGATTGAGGCGTAAATTTATCTACATAAAAACCACTCTATAAAATGACTTCCCTTGACGGGAACTGAACGCGTGTATTCAGCTTGCGACAGTGAAGAGCCTAACCAGAACACCAGATATACGCAAGTGGTCTAATGTTCTCAATCAATATAAATATAAAAATATAGGTAAAAATAGACGCATCAATATAAATATACATAATACATAAATCATTTGTTCCGTCTGCGATTATCCAGACATAGCAGACCAATAGACAAATCAATAACATAAATGTGAGACTGGGCCCGCTTTTATAAACAATTTGTCAAAACGAGTTCCCGCGTCTCATTGCGTCCACAGATTTGTAGCCTACCCCTAGACCGCGCACTGTCATGGCCGCCGCTCTTCGCTCTTTATTGAACAAAAAAGAAAAGAAAACTCCGCGAAGCGTCTGTATCACGGGGCCGTATCATTACGTCATCACGTCAAAATGAAGGGCAAAACACAAGTCTCGCTAAAAGTCGAAGGCGCGAGGCACCTTGCTTTCCCCTCTTGCCGTTCATCTGGTTCAAATTGGGTCAAGTGTGAGACGTGCTGACAAAATGAGGTACTTCTCGCAATCCACAAATGAAGATATTGGCCAAATATCGACACTAGGGTCACATTTTCTATTGATGCCATATTCTTCAAGTATAACCAGCTTTTTATTATTTCATACTTCTAAAGAGTAAAAACTTTACCTATAATAAACGTGATGAATCTGTTTCAATAAGGCTCGAATCCGAGAAGCAACTCATTTTGTCAGTATCCTTCACAAATGGTTAGCTCCATAGTAAACCGGAAATACGTCAGAGTGCACGTTCTAGTGGATATCATAATAATATTACGTTTCGTTGTTGTAGACCGTGGTCGGAGATTTGACACGCAGGCTGCGCACAAGTATCTAAGAAGGGGTGCTCATTGGTCAAAAGGATGCGACTTGCATGATCGGATCGGACTGGATCTGGACGGATCGGGAAATGGCACTGGTGAGCGCACACTTTATGAAATAAACCTCTGCTTTGCTTCACCAAAGTTAGACCCCAACGTCTATTAACTCTTTAGACTCTGACTTATTTTCACCGTTTCCCAGAGGTGTTTTTTTTTACGGTTACCTAAACCTGGCGCACTATGTCTCATTATAACCCCAAAAGCTCGCCTCTAACTTTTAAATAGCAGAAACAAAGGCTTAGTCATTAGTAATAAACTTGGTTCGGGAATAGTTCCGAAAAACAAGCAAAGACTAACACTAAATAAAACGAAACAGTTGTCACTAGTACTGGACGCTCTCAGCGTCTGATGGGGAACAGGGTTATTACCGTTAGACGCCCCCACCGCCCGATGGGGTTTATCGAGTTAAGGCTTGTTGCATTCCGCGAACAAGCGGAAGATCTGATCTCATAATGTCGTGAGGCACGTACTCGTGTCTTTTCGATTGACTGTTGACCACGATTATCATCAAACGCATCATTTGTTAGTTTGTTTGTTTGTTTGAGTATTGAGAAGCATTTTGATACAATAAATGGTCATTTAGCGCTGGGAAAAAGTAAGCCAGATAAACAGACAGAAACAAATGAGGGAAAGTAAAGAAGCAGGACCTACCAGTGGCGCCATCCAACCACCCGCCAAACGTACCCGATTGTAACCAAAAGTATCAAACACGTTTTACACAGTGCGCACTGCCAATCGGATTCGTTTGACGGAGTCGGGGCCAGCTAGATATGTGGGTGGAGCAAAAGCTGTCAGTTTTTTTACACCATACGATCGAATTCAACTAAATTCAACTGTGACCTTTATATCAAAACGGTTTTATTTTTTCAAGGTTGTGGGTCGAATCAGTTGTATTGTGACAAAATGGAAGATCTAGCCCATGGAAAAAATATTAAAAACCCAAACTGGCTCCTACTCAATCAAATGAATTCGATTGACGGTGCGTACTGAGTAACAGATTTTGGATGATTGGATCAAACTGTGCCAAAAAGTAGATCTAGCTTTTTCTCTCCATGAAGAAATATCTAGCCGCCATCTGATGGCGATTAGGCAGTTCGGGTCATTTTGACCAATAGACACCCCTTCTTAGACGGATCAAACTTTATTCAATGATGATTTGACGAAAACGTCTCCAGTTTAGTTTAGTTTTAATAAGAGTTTTACGGCACTCGCAACACAATAAGGTCATATAAGTGCCGAAGAATAGATTGTGCGTTACAAGAGAGAAACATACACAAAAAAGAAGGAGGGGAGAAAAGAAATGGTGAAAAGGTATGGGTTTAACGCCCCTATTAACACTATTACGTTATTTAAGGGGCGGGACCTCCTAGTTTAACGTCCGTCTCCGATAGGACCGAGAAGGATGGGAGATAAGGAGGATATATGTTTGATAGGAACGAAGGAGTGAACCACACCAGAACACCCGCCAACCACCCACAACGTCTCCAGTGGGCACTGGGATTATTATCAACAAGCACAGCGTGCGGGGTGGAATCTGAGACGGCAGAACGCCCCGGAGACTGATAGTAAAACAACGAGGAGTGACGCTAAGCGGACAAATCATAGTACGTTTACGCCCCAATTGGCACAATTTAGGCTATTTAGGAGGTGGGCTGCCTATCAACCAGGGACGAAGTGGGACATAACATCCCATGAGGCGGGTGGAGATTTGATAAAAATTAGACTGTATTCCTTTTCAGTGATCATAATGTGATTGATGTAAAGCGCTCATATATATACTCGTATGGGATAGAGCGCTATACAAATCATTTGCAATCTATTATTATTATTATTATT
>NW_004798158.1:135192-139275 GCF_000002075.1 Aplysia californica
TTAGTAAGTGTTTTACGGCACTCGCAACTGCGTAAGGTCATATGATGGCGCTGGACACATTAAACATTGTCAATTGGTACGAAATTTATGGACCACCAAGGGATCTTTAACGTGCGCAACTTGCACACGGGACCTCGAGATTTTTCGCCCTTGTCCGAGAAGGGTAGTTGTAGATCTTACCTACCATAAGATCAGGGGTGTGGCTCAAAGACAGCAGTACGAAAGAGTCAAGGAGTAGAAGTAGAAAGGCTGCAGAAAGAGTCAGGAGCCCAGAGGAGGGAGCAAAGGAAGTGAGGGGATGGGGACAGAAAGTCTGAGAAAGTGGAGATGAAAGTAGACGATAGAATATTGCTAGAGAGCAGGAAAGGAGGTGAAAGGAGACAATTTAGAGAAGAAAATGTCCTTCCCCATCCGAATTTTAACACGGGACCTATTGAATGAGAGGCAAACACCTTAACATCTAGGCCATGAGAGCCGCCCCCCGTCGGACTTTCTTGCTTTTACCCCGCACTAAATGACCACTAAAACTAGTACTGATGCACCTCTTTACTCAAACAGCCATACAGCATCATCACCATAAAATGACTGTAAGTTGTTCCAGGACCCTATTGACAAAATTTAGATAATTAAGGCCGCGGACTACTTTGACCATACATGTCAGGGTCAACCTGGGTTAGATTGGATACAACATCCCAGCTGGCTGACGGAGATCATACGAGATAGACTAACTGTCAAACAAAGGAATCGAACTCATGGCTTCTGCGTGCAACAGCAAAGAACCCCTACACCACAGATTCCAATCGCTACAAACCCAATTCAAGTATAATCTTAACATTAAGAACATTAAATGCTATGGATCTGAGGCCAAAAAAAAAAGAAACATTTTCAAAGTGGGCTGAATAATTGAGAGAATGCCAAGCGCGGGTCGGTATAACTTTTTTGTTCAATAGAATGCGCTGAGGTGTTAAAAGAAAGATTTGTTATACTAAAGCCGAGAAAGAGCATGATACATTATCTATGAAGTATACGAGCACGTTTAACTGGCACTGTAGAGTTCAATGGGTGACTAAATTAGTTTGGTGACCAAGTCCTGAGCACGCTATGTTGGTGACCAAGTCCTGAGCACGCTATATTGGTGACCAAGTCCTGAGCACGCTATGTTGGTGACCAAGTCCTGAGCACGCTATGTTGGTGACCAAGTCCCGAGCACCTTACTAACACATTTTCAAAAGTCCACCCTCCCTTCACTCTCCACCCCCAGACGAACTGACCTGACGTCTCTGGCCCGCGGCTCGTAGTTTGGTGACCCCCTCCTACATCCAAAAACCGTCGTTGTTAGTCCACTACGACATTCAGACACACGTAACCAGAGCGTTTGAGTTTGGGTTTGAGTTTGAGTAAAAAGAAGCACATCGACACAATGATAGCCATTTAACCCTTGGAAAAAGCAACAGAGACAGACAGATACAACAGAAGGAAAGTATGACCTACCAGTGTTGCCCTCCGACCACCCGCGTAAACAGAGCACAACGCATTAGATAAAGAGATACATTCGAGATTCACAGACACACAAGACCGGTCTTTCTGGAGCAGCAATTAGGCTCTTCGTTGTTCAATGCAAAAGACGTGAGTTCGAATTCTGTGTGGGTTAGTTTATTTCATCGAGAATCTGCGTTCATCTGCAGATACGATGTATCCCATTCATCCTGGGTCGACCATATCAGGCAGAGTCTAAAGTGCCTCGATGCGGGCGTAACAACACACTACCGGTACAGAAAAAGACATATTTAAAGGAGAGGCGGTCATGAGTTCAATAAAACTTTAGTGACAGCCGTCGACTTCTGCAAAACTGCATGCAAAGGTATAACGCTCCATACAACAATGTAAGATTATTTAAGAGACGGTAACTCGTAATTTAACGTCTACTTTCCATGGAACCAAGCCAAATGGGAAAACCCCTGTCAAGTGTCTTTGCCAAGGAAAAAATGTCTGACTGAGCTGGGCCTCGAATCCCCCAATCCGCAAAGTCACGATTACAAGCTCGTTGCCAAACCACTAGCCTACTGACACTGTCGACTTTTATCTAAACACCGAGCATGATAATATAAGTTGTATTATCATATACGTTGAAAGAGGCACAAGAAAAGAGGAAGACCAAAGATCACCTTGTGCCGTGGTGTGGACTTGCAAGAGTGGAGGACCGCATACTTCTGGAGACAGCTGGAGAGAGTGGCGCAGGATCACGGTGACTTAGAATGTGGGTGGTTGGAAGCAGAAGCACGCAGGCTGCGCACATCCATGAGTGGAAATGAAGCTTTTAAATGTTCAGAATGTGGGAAACTCTTCTCTGATAGAATTAGTCTCATTGGCCATACCAGAAACCCCAAGTCATACTGACCCATATTTCTTCTTTTTCGCATTAGAAATATATATACTCCACTGCACTTGTTTGTTTTAGTTTTAGTAAAAGTTTTATGGCACTTGCAACACAATAAGGCCATATAAGTGCCGAACATTAGAGGTGTTACAAGAGAGTAACAAACACAAAAAATGAGGGGAGATAAAGACAATAGACGTTTGTTTGGAAAGAAGTAGAAAACCACACCAGAGCACCCGCCAACCACCCACGCAGTTGCATTGGTCTTCGACAGACATTGACGGGTAAACTATTGTAATAATTATTATTAGAATTTAGAACATGCGTCTGTGGTGTGGCGCTTTGGTGCTTCGTTATCGCACACAGGAGACTCGTGTTCGAATACCGAGAGGGAAGAAGTGTTCACTAATATGTTGTATCCATCTCACCTTCTCAAAGACCGACATTGTGTCTCAAAGACCGACATTGTGTCTCAAAGACCGACATTGTGTCTCAAAGACCGACATTGTGTCGGTGGAGGTGTGAAAATGCCTACATTTTTTTAAAGTCAAACATCCAGGAAAGGTTGGGATGTCCCCGTGACCTCCTCGAGGACAGTGCAAGGTAAATAGATCAAGTCAGTTGGGTCTGTTTGTTTTTTATCTTATCAAAAGTTAGGTCACTGAGCCGCCCACTTACCCTTTCTCAAGCACACTGACTGTGGACTACGTTGTGTTCACGTCTACTGACCCCATAGACTCATTGCTGCATACCTTGGACGACTGCACCCTACCACTTCAGTCTTATCAGCTGCAGTACGCGTGCAAAAATGTTATCAAACCGTTTCGCACGATACTTCTTGATGTGTTGCACAACTCACTGAATACAGTCGAGCCTGCTCAAACGGCCACCCACCTGTCTAAGACCAGAACAAACGACCACTTTACTTTACTTTTACTTTTCCGATCCAGCGGCCATCAGACTTCTAGCCCCTCGGCCTGTCGATATGGCAAAGTATTTACAGGTTTTTATCAACTGTGTTTTGTCGTTGTATAGAGCTGTCCCAGCGGTTTTAAGCAAAAATAATTCTGAATTTATGCAAACTGAGCCCAAAAAAGTGAAATTATTATGCGATTCTGTTAATTTTAACAAAGAATGATAAATGAAAATAATCAGAAATTATGCACACAAAAAAAGATCAAATTTTGCTAAATTATGCGGGGTGCACAAAACCACGGGGACAGATAGAGGACTTCTGATGCCTGAAGAGGCAGGTAGGTAGATACTACGCAGGTCGCTAAGTGCAGGGCATGTAAAGAGGAACGAACACTTCCTAATACTAATACCCCACCCCAACAAACACAGACTCTTTTTTTTTTGGTTAGAGGAAGGTTGCCTCTAAAAACAAGGAAATTGACAAAGACAGAATGGTTCTATCGCTGCTTAGAAATTGACGAAGACAGAATGTCTCTATCGCTGCTTAGAATTTTGTCAGCAGGTCATGACACCCGTGTTCCGTGCGTCACTGTAGTTTCATTGTTCATGGAATGGTCCTTTCCAGTGTAGGTGTTTTTTGTGGGGTTTTTAGTAGAGGGTTTTACGCAACTGCATAAGGTCAAATGAGCGCCAGGGGATGGGTGTCAACAGAGAAGTCTTTACAGGGAATCAGACTTACTGTGCTTACCTCTCTAGCCTCAACAGCACAAGGTCTGCTTCGACTATCAATG
>NW_004798158.1:140689-141911 GCF_000002075.1 Aplysia californica
AGAGAGAGACAGAGAGAGAGAGGCAGACAGACAAACAGACAGACAAACAGACAGACAAACAGACAGACAGACAGACAGACAGACAGACAGACCGACAGACAGGCAGACAGAGACAGAGAGAGACAGAGACAGAGACAGAGAGAAGGGGAGGGAGAGGGAGAGGAAGAAAGGAGGGGGGGGAAGCAAATCGGAGTTTTGTAGAACATCAAGGATACAGGCAAACCAAACTTCTTTTTCTTCATACGCCTACCTGTATAGATATAGCAGTGACAGCTCTATTATTTCACAGGCAGAATCAACTTGATCTCAAGAGGAGCAAAACATAGCATTGTACCGACCATGACAAGACGAGTGAATACCGCACATACTTGTCTTTATCACTTTGGCGATAAGTAACTTATACATTGATACGACAAAAGAGAAAAATGAAAAATTGATCAGTCTTGTCTGGGGAAAAAAACAAAAAAGCAAAACAAAACAAACAAACAAACAAACAAACAAAACAAAAAGGTGCAGGGGTGACAGAGGCGTCTGTACCCTAATTACCCAGCCCATGGTTCGCCACAACGTTTTAACGTACCGGTCAATATTTTAAGCCCATATCGACACGGTTTAGATTACATAGGAGGCGGGATGCTTCAGCCCTGCCTGTCAAAGCCAATCGACCGGACGGCGGTGGATGCAGTGTCCAAGAAGACCGACCAGGGTACTTGATACGTACGCCCTGGGGTCGTTTTGTACCCCCAGGGTTGTATTCTTCTCATTTTAGAATACATTGTACTTCTAGTACGAAGATCTTTTTGAAACTTTCAGTATTTCTCACAAAATCATTTTGGCAGATAGCTATGCAAAGCGTACGGATCGGATTAACAAATGATTTTCCTCTTTGAAATTGGTGGCACAGAGTTCCCCACGTCGTATGGATACGATAGTAAAACACGACGTACGGACAGGGTTAAGCCCATATCGACACGATTTAGATTACTTAGGGGGCGGGCTGCTTCAGACCTGACTGGGGTCAGAGCCAATCGACCGACTGCGGGGGAGGGGGGGGTGCAGTGTCCAAGAAGACAGACCAGGGTATTTGATTAAGAAACGTGTACTACCATCCGAAGGCAAACAATCAGGTGGTTTGAACATCTGCTCACACGTATGGCACCTAACCAGCTTGCCAGTAAAGCCTACTACAGGAAAGTATCAGGGTACAAAGCAAGAGGAAGAC
>NW_004798158.1:142011-145183 GCF_000002075.1 Aplysia californica
GTATCAGGGTACAAAGCAAGAAGAAGACCAAGAAAGACCTGGATCCAGGGTGTGAAGGATACCCTGAGAATATTCAATATCCTACCCAGCCTGGCCATCAAACTAGCTAGAAACAGGAAGCTCTTTCTCACCTCAACGCCCTAGAAGTAAAAGAGGACGGATAAAGTAAAGTAAAGTAAAGTACTTCCCCATGCAGGAATTGAACTCATATCTTCAACGTGTACAGAAGTGAAGCTGAACCGCTACAGCACACACACTGGTAATCTACAGTGACGAAAAAACGGAATTGTAATTTCACCCTAAACAGACGGGTCAATGAATACCGCAACAGGCATGGGATTAGTTCTATCAGGTCAACAAATAAGTATGGCAAAGAGTTTTTGTTGTTGTTATGTCTTTTTGTCGGGCTTTTTGTTTTAGATTTTTTTTTCTGTTTTTTGTTTGTTTGTTTGTCTTTTGAGAGAGGGGTGGGGGCTCTAAAGTAAAAAAAAAGGCTGATTAGTGTTGCAGTGAATAACGACGAGGAAAGGAGGGCAGAAAGGGTGCCTGGGACGGTGGGGAGGGGGGGGTCAAACCTCTTAATTACGACTCCTGTCATGAGGGCTTTTTTTAAAGGTCTATCATCATGTGGAAAGGTAAAATAGATCATTGATCGCAGTGTTGTGGTGAAAACATGGAATGGTGGTCCCCCAAAAAGGGGGGGGGGGGTATTGAAGCCTAATTACCACGCCTATTATGGTCCCTGATTCTTCCTCCGTGTCCCCCCCCCCCCCCAAAAAAAAAAGACAGCTTGACAACGCAAAACTTGTGCCCAAATGCAACATTAATTGTCATCAACCTCTCCTTCATCAGTCACCGCGGACGGTGATGTAACCGACACCTGGGGAGGGGGGATGGGAGGGGAGGGGGGCTCTTGTGGTATAGAGGTTATGGTGATTGCCTCTCATTCACTTGGGCCCGGGTCCCAAACCTGACAGCGACGGAAAATTTTCCTTTCTAAAATGTTCTCCTTTCATCTCCTTTCCTGCTTTTTAACCAGGTTCTGTCGTCTGCTTTCTTACCCCACTTTCTTCTCGGAGGTCCCGTATGCAAGTTGCGCACGTTAAAGATCCGGTGGTCAAAAACCGATAAGAGTAGGCTTCGGCCGCCTCCCGGGCAAAATTCACAATTACACGTAATTCCTACCAAACTAAAAATGATATTTCCCGTGTGCTCTTAAGACCTTTTATGCAGTCGCGAGCGCCGTAAAATAATACCAAAACAAAAAAGAGGGGGTTGGGGAGGGAGGAGGAGAGGGAGCGGGGGCTGGGAGTGGGGAGAGAGCTGGTGGCCGCGTGGGGGGGGGGGCTGGGGGAGGGGGAATTGGTAGAGGGGGGGGGGCGTTATGTGTGCAGATCATCACAACTCCACGATGAGGTCACATGAACAAATTACAGGTTGTAAAATGTTACACTACGACGTCACTGAGGGTGTGGGGTCACGGCGTGAATGGAAACTCTTCCGTGCATGGTCGGAGGGCAAAGTTCTCGTTGATCCACTGATTGGTTATCAATAATTTTTTTGTTTAAGTACGCCACAACGGAAACCTATATATATATATATATATATATATATATATATATATATATATATATATATATATATATATATATATATATATATCATAATATGTGTGTAAAAGGGGGAGGGGTGGTTGGCGAACACTGGTGAGGTTATCTATTTTCCTATAAGATCAAACACCTTAGATTGTTATTATTTCTCATCCTTCTTTTCTTTGTATGTTACTTTCTAGTAACACCTCTAATCTTCCGCACCTATATATATATGACCTATTTTTAACAAACAGTTAATATTTATAATATAGAGCAAGAGATAAGTCAAATATATAATTATATACCTTTCTTTACTTTAAAAGATGATGTTAAAAGGGAAACACAGAGCTGTCAATTTTTTCTCCCAACTACTTCGTTGTAATCTTCATATTAAATAGTACGAAGTTTAATAGTATACATACGGAACATTTATCCATTTACAAATTCACACTTTTTAAAATCTACTAGACTCATCTTTTTATATCAAACTCATTTACAAACTATTGAACGACACAGTGTAGTCATTTAGATACTTTTTTTAAAAATTCAACCTACAATTACGACCTATTTCTTTATAAAAAGCAAACAAACGCAAGATACAGTTGAAAAAATTCAAAGAGCAGAAGGAAAAAGACATTTGTAAACTATATGATGAAACTTCAAGATCTTTCATTTTACTGAACCTTTCGTATAAAACGTTTTACTTTTAACCTCAAAACAATTTCACCTCCTCATTGATACCCCAGCCATGAATCATGTTTTATGTGGCGTCATGGCCTAGTGGTTAGGCTCTCAGACTCGCAACCGTAAGGTCGTGGGTTCGAATCCCGTCAGGGGCCCGACGTTGTGTCCTTGGGAAAGGCACTTTGCACAAATTTTCCTCACTTCACCCAGGTGGAAATAGGTACCCGGCTATAGACAGTGAAAGATCTTGTTAGTTTGATAGTGTTTGAGCGCATGAAATCCGCAGCTTGCACTGTATGCTTCCTCGGAAGCCGAGAATGTTTCTGAGTGTTCTCAGGGGGTCTGCTGGGGTAATAATAGTTGTAAAGCGCATAGAGCATGCTCTTGAGCATGGATATGCGCTATATAAATGCAATTATTATTATTATTATTATTATTATTATTTTATGACTTTATAAACACTGAAAGAAAAGTTGGATTTTCTGACTAAGGCAAAAAATCATTCAAAAGTGCTCTTTAGCTCAGCACTACAAGTAAGTGCTGCTATCACAGGACAGGTAAGTAAATAGTCTTATTTGAAAATCTTGAAAAAGTAAAATAAAGCAAAACTCCAGTCAAGCTGAGTGTCAGGAAAGCACAGAAATCCAGAACGGATACAATCATTTGTGTCATGAGCTGAGCCCAATTCCAAAACATTTGATGATGTGAACACAAATATATATATATATGAAACATTTTCATTTTGGATTTTATACACACATTAGATCATATTCGATTATCGAATATATTGTGTATGATTAATTAAGTATACTTAACCATATAACTCTAATGATTCCAAAATAGTAAATGTTATGAACCACTAAAATCAGAATATCTATTTTTTGGGGGGGCTTGGG
>NW_004798158.1:145310-147810 GCF_000002075.1 Aplysia californica
AAATATATTATATATATATATTGATCTAATAACTTCTACTGTCATTATAACATCTAACAAATACTGAATTTTACAGCAGCCTTTGATAAATTGTGCAAAAATTTATGGCCTTGAACATAGTAAACAGTATAGTATAGTGTGAGAGGACCTGAGGACGTGGAGGGGATGGCTTGCAAAATCGGGTCAAGCAGAAAGAGCAGACATTGTGAGAGTAAATCAAACAGTTAAGGCACGAACCAACAATATACAGTGGAGTTCAAACTGAAACCTGCGGGATCACCACATTTCTTTGGTTTAGCCTAGTTTTCAGTTTCAGTTTAGAGAGGTCACTCCAATAGAAGAAAAGAAAGGTTTTTAACGCACCCGTCTCATGAACACGTATATACTTTTTTTTCTTGTTGCATTTTGCATGCTGAACATTAATATATATGGCCTTCATTTTTGCCACAAATCAATAGTCATGGAGTCATTGATGTTTGAAGTAATATTTGACCTGACCTAAAACAAATCTGGGGGGTTTCGGGGGGCATGTTTGACGTTTTGGTAATTAGGATTGATTTACTTGTGAAAACAATTGAAATTGATTTGCAAGGGTTTTAGTGGCCATATAAGTGTGTTCTGCAGCTAAAACTAAGGCAGTTTAGGCCCCAAATCAATGCATCTGTGTGTGGGTGCATGTAAGTAAAAATGTATCCAACCAAAAAAAATTGGGGGATTTTTTTATATTTTTTTTTGTCGGCTGTTATTGGATTAACAGTTTGGTAAGTGGACTCCACTATATGTAATACCTTTTCACAGTTTACATAATTAAGGAAGCTATTTATAACATATGTGTGCATGATATAAATAAATAAAAGACCGACCACAGAAGAGGATCAACTAGCCAGTATCTAGACCACTCAAATGATCACACCTTTGAGCAATTTCTTCCAGTTCCCTCATCCATTCTCTTTCCCATTTCGTTTTTCTATTCTTCTTATAATGTCTGTGCTTGTGCCATTCATCTATATTTCTTCTAATAAGCCATAAATGGCGGGGAGAATTTATAATTTTTTACATCATAACTGACTCTATGTCTGGATGGTGTCATCTATCTGGTAACCCGATTTGATGTCAGAGTGATTCAATTTTGTAATTTTAAAAAATCACAATAGATTCACCATTTTGTCCTGCACACAAAAGAAGAATGTGGTTTGAACCTTCCATTGATAACACCAGGAGAACCTTAGACAGCATCATAGGGTAGTAGGATGAAGATTAATAATACTATGCACCATTGATACATTTCATCTTTCTTTTGAATTGAAAAGTCTAATGGGCTAGACAAGTGGTATTAGGAAGCCAAAAGACTTCTCAATCAGTTTTTTTTATAATCTAATTCTTTGATTATTGGATACTCAGTCTCTACAGTCAGTCAGAGAAAAAAAATGACAGTGATCATGGCAACGGTAGACACACTTCAACTTCAGGGTCAAAGGCATCTTTATTAAGATTCAGTTGAATCTATAGGAATTTTTCAGTGATAGAATGACAGCTAAAAAATTTCATGGAGAGAGAAAAAGATCCAACAACCAGGAACTCAAAAACCAAAACTTCAAGTGTCTTGTCGTTTAAAAAAATTATCAGTGTGACCTGATGATGAAAATCATGTCTCGCAAGAAAGGGGTGTCAAGACCTGGGCATTTAAAGTAACCTCAGAGGTTGATGTACACGATTTAGAAGAATAAATAGTTTTTCAATATTCCAATAATTAATTGGCCTTTAGCTTTGGGACAATAGGCAAAGACGATGGTCTTATCATACTACAGACACTGGCTGACAAAAAATATGAAAATACAATACATAAAATAATGACAAATAATAATGACACACTATGCCTTGCCTCTCATTCAAAACAGAAAATAGGATTGCTGAAAACGTGAAAAAAAGAACAAGATACCTTTCTTAGGTTCCAATTTTCCATTTGTCCGATTACACCATAAACTGTATTCTCCATCCAATAGAATGTAATGTAAATCCGTCTGATATAACTCCATGTCTCGAAAAGGTGGTGGTATCTGATGTCAACAAATCTGTACCATTCTCGCGGAAGTGAATTAAATTGTTCCCTTGTAGTGGAGACGCAGTTGAACAGTCAAAAATACATGATCAAAATAAGAATATTCTAAATGTCGAGAGTTCCATAAAATTAAAGTTTTAACTACCTGTACAAAATTTTGTTAACGAATAAATAAAGTATTTAGCCGACGTTAACAGCTTATACACTTTTGAAATTGATTTAAATTTTGCTGTAGACGAGAATTTAATTGCTTCCCATATAAACATTACTGTAAGAAAGGAAAGCTCATCTGTTTATGTGGCCTCAGGCCCAGGTATCTCGGGGATCTCAAGGGTAATACCTGGTACCAGGGGCGGCTCGTGGGGCTAAAAAGTCGGCGTGCACAATTAAATTAAACTATCACAAGCTGAAGATAGCCAAGGGCATAGTAAATGGGATGGT
>NW_004798158.1:152810-171553 GCF_000002075.1 Aplysia californica
AACTGAGCTTGAAAACCTCTCTGTAAGATTGTACTTTACCGGTAACTGCCAGTCTTTTGCTCTGTCGCCCCTGCCCCTGGTGCCAAGTGGTCCGCTATTCTACCTTACTAGCTCCCCTACTCACTCTCCTACTCACTTTCTTACATCCTCAGCCCTCACCCTTCGACTGCCAACTACCGAATGAAGTCTTTTACCGGGTTTTTCAGTCATCACAACCGTGCCACTGTGCCCTTTGACCAACAACCCTGACACCTTGAGGCTAATTGGTCAATCTAATCACGTGGTCCACTATTGCCATTATTTGCTGGCGACTCTGCTAGGCTAGGCGCCTTGTCCCAGGCCTACTCCTGGTCCGGCAAAGTACAATGGAGGGCTCGATAGAGATGTGCAAGAGAGCTCATTTGCATAAAATTGCAACCCCCTCACTCTAATTAAATCTACCCCGATTGTCCACTTAGCTCAGGATGGTCCGCTCATGTTATTGTTTATGTGTGTGTGTGTTTAAATTATTGTTATTGTTGCCAGGGCCTGAAACCCCCCACTGTTGTTATATGTACACAATTGTCCGCTCATGTCATGTTATTGTTTTGCATTTGTGTATTTCCTTTATTATTGTTTCATGGGGCAGGCCCCCTTGAACCCGTGTAAGGAATATTTAATGCCATTATTGTGATTAAGCCAATGAAAAATACTAGATCCAGTTAAACGCTTCTTTGTAACAGTAATTGGCACAGAAAAATGGTTCATTTTCCTACTTGGCAATAGGCTAATGAATGTTATCCATGAATAGTTGGCTAAATTGTACTTCCACTTCCGACCAAAACTACAATGGCGACAGTTTGGACGACAGTCAATTTCCTAGACGCATGTTTACAATACAACACTAGGCTTGGGTGTAGTGTTTAATTTTGTAATTTTGACAAAATCGATTCCCTCGATCTAGTATTGTGGCGTCGGTGGCCTAGTGGTTAGGTAGGCTCTCGGACTCGCAACCGTAAGGTCGTGGGTTCGAATCCCGCCAGAGACCCGACGTTGTGTCCTTGGGAAAGGCACTTTACACGAATTTTCCTCACTTCACCCAGGTGGGAATGGGTACCCGGCTATAAACAGCGAAAGATCTTGTCAGTTTGTTAGTGTTTGAGCGCTTAATCAGCTGCTTGCACTGTATGCTTCCCAGGAAGCTGAGAATGTTTCGGAGTGTTCTATGGTCTGCTGGGGTAATAATATAGTGTAAAGCGCATAGAACCTGCTGTTGAGCAGAGATATGCGCTATACAAATGCTATTTATTACTATTATTATTATTTTTACCTCGATCTACTACTCAAATACAAAATCGAGCTCAATTTTGCGAATTACGAATTTCAAATAAAATAGGCCAAAATAAGGGAGGTGGGAACTTCCGAAAAAGCGCCAGGGAGGCTGCCCAGGCCTACCTCTAGTGACATATATTTCTCTAACGACTTAGATCTACTAAGCTAGACTAAAGTTTAAAGTTGTTAATATAATCATCATACCATAAGATTTTAAAAAATATATATAGGTGCCAAACGGCTGCACAACACACAAATAATATATATATGGCCACTGAAACCGTTGCAAATCAGTTGTTTTCCAGAAATAATTTCACCAAACATCATCAAATTATGGGGCAATACACAGGAGGCCCTCCCCCCCACCCACCCAAAGAACCCTCCCTAGATTTTTGTTCCACATGCCTCCCTGAAGCCCCACTCAGATTTTAAAAATCATGCGTAATATTACCTACTACGAACTTCAAACCACTGTCTGTAACCCGAAAAAGTTTGTGAAGAATAATTCTCAATGTTCATCCTGATTCAATCCAATTTTATAGCAGTCCAACAAATGGCATTAGTTACAACAAAGGAGTTGAATGGGGGCGGAGGGTTCTCATTATTGTTGGGATTTCTTTTGTTTTTACTTGCCTGTTGGTCAAATAATAATGGTTACTTTTTAAAAATTAGGTGGCAGAGCTGAAACAGGCTTTGAAAGACAGAGGCCTGCCAACTTCAGGGACCAAGCCTGACCTCGTGAAGCGTTTGGGAGAGGCTCTTGGAACGTCAGGTAAAGCATTTGTTGCAACAGGAAATGATCTGGCTGTGATAACTAAACTTGTCTCTCTGGATTTACTTAACACAACATGATGAATGCATTTTGACAAGATATCATCAAAGTCAGACTCTAACTCTGTGTAAATAAGATCACTTTTTTTTTTCTCTCTCATGTTATTCACAACAATAGTTACAACTAATGAGTCTACAACATACTTGTGAAATCAAACTAAAGACATTTGAAAAGGAAAGAGATTTTCTTTTTTTTTCATGCTCCTCTTTTTCATTTATGTTAGCTTTCATTAGCCTTGCAGACAAGCATCATGTAAGAAGGTAAGTAGGTAAAGAAAATTTACTGAATCAAAGTGCTGAAAGTTTTGTTTTTTTAAATTTTACGTTTCTCATGGTTCTGTGTCAATATCGGTACAATTGTCATGTCCCCAGTTGATTCATCAGCAGATGCTGGACTCGATGACAGTTTGCAAGGAATCGATGAAATTGTAAGTGTATTCTGTTGTTTATCTTTCCCTTGAATATTGAATTTTGAGGTCTATTTGTTGCAGTTAAAAAAGTGATATTATTGCACAGTACTTCTGTATATATATATGCGTTCATCTCCAAAGCGGAAAGTCCGGGTTCGAGCCTTGGTTCGGACACAGATTTTTTTCGCCCCCCCCCCCTCCTGCCCACCCAGCAGTAATGGGTCCCTGACTTCGAGTTGGGGAAGTAAAGGCGACGTGGAAAGGAACTCGCCACCCTACCACAATATGCCGAAGGCCCATGAACTTGTCTCACTAACAGGGCAATCCCAAATGTCCCGATCGGATGCCGCAACAACTTTACTTTTTACTTCTGTATAGTTGATGAATCTTGATATTTTCCTGTAAATGGAAAGCCCATGAAGGAATTACAATTATTACAAGTAGTAAACTAAAGCAAATAAGTCGTATTAGTATATCAGAATGTTATAAAACAAAGGACTGTGACTGTGACAAATTAGATAACCTCCAATATTTTATCTTCTGCTTTTTTCACTTAAGATCATTAGCAGGATATATTGTTCCACATGCCTCCTTGAAGCCATACCCTGATTTTAAAAATCATGCGTAATACTAACTACTACGAACTTCAAACCACTGTCTGAAACCCAGAAAAGTTTGTGAAGAACACTTCTCTATGTCCATCCTGATTCAGTCTAATTTTATAGCAGCCCAGCTGTCCGTGACAGGTCCGTAAAAGGTCACAGAAAGTATAGACTTGCACTCCTAGACAGTGCGCTGCCATGAATTTTGTGTTAATCCATGTTAATTAAAGAAATCATCATCATCAATGCCTTTCACCCCTGGCAGGGTATAGGCCACATACAAGCTCCTTCTATTTATCTCTATCCTGAGCCATCCTTCCAAGCTCGTTCCAAGTGAGCTTCTTTTCTCTCATTTCCCTTTCCATGCATCTCCTCCATTAAACAAAGTCTACCATTAATTCTCAGCGAAATCAAATGTTTACCTCCTTTCTCCTCTCTTTACACCACCCCCCACCCACCCACTGTGTCAGCTCAATGAGGATGCCAGCCCACCATTTCCAAAGAAGAGCAGCATAGCAGAGCCTGCTCCTAGTCAGCCGAGTGAGCCAGTTAAAGTGGAGACCCCTTCTACGGAAGAGAATGTGGCCCCTGCATCAAATGGAGTGTCAGAAAAGTATGTGTACATTGTACTGTAAATATGTAGGTGAATGAATGTAATGCTAGTGTTAGTGCCGACTGTGTAAGGTTCTTTTTGTCTGTCTTCTTCTTCTTCTTCTTCTTCTTCTTCTCCTCCTCCTCCTCCTCCTCCTCCTCCTCCTCCTCCTCCTCCTCCTCCTCCTCCTCCTCCTCCTCCTCCTTTTTCTTCTTCTTCCTCTTCTTCTTATTGTTATCATCATCATTACTGTTATTATTATTATTACTATCTTTCTATGAAATTAAATAAAAAATCACACTAACCTTTGGAATTGCAAAAAACGACAATATTGTGTTTGTAAATTGTTTTTCAAAAGTACTCCTATGGTAATGCTTCATGCGTACATGTGCGTGGGTATCAATGTATGTTGCTGAAATAACTGTTGCACCTCTATAATCATTATTTAAAGAGAATTATGTGCGGAAATGTGCATTTATGTCGCAGAAACTAGTGAGAACACACAATTAGTTTTTTCTAAATGAGGTTCAGAAATGTATGAAAGATGCTGGTTTTCCAGACAAGTCTATTAAATCCATAAATCTGGATTTCTGAAATTGGATCTAAACTTAGAATAATCTCTTTCGTTCACAGATCTGATGAGCCTAAGCCTGCAGCTGGCTCTGATGAGAAAATTGCCAAGCCTGTTGAAGTTTCCAAACTTTCTCATGAAGAAGTTAGTGTCCTTGATTCTTTGATCTACTCTTAGTTTTAGGCATTTGATTAGTGTATAATCTTGAAAGATTGTGTCTTTGCAAATTTTGATAATTAGATTTTATTTTTCCCCTTAAAATTCTAAAGTTTTTATTTTTTCCGAATCTTAGTAAGTCAATACCTTTGTTTGTGTGATGTGTGACATTTTTGGTCTCACATCTATTCTTATACAGAGAATGATAGCAGATAAAATTAACCTTTTTCATTTAACACTTTGCGGCCTCTTGGCACTATAATAATACGCCTGTGAAAATTATCCGTTCTGGTCCCCTAACGCAATTCTGCGCCAGGCTCGAGAAGTCCGTTGCAGTCGCTCTCCTGGCTGGGTGATCAGATGGGGTATTTTGTTCAGCTGGCTGTGTGACTGCAAAGTGTTAAAGTTTTTGCTAGCATATCATGATCAGTTGGTTCAAAAGTGTTATGATGTATAACAAATTATTCCTTTCCCTATTGTTGTTCCACAGAGGTTGAAGATGCGAGCTGAAAAGTATGGAGTTGTTTCGACAGAAGCTAAAAAGGAACTGAGAGCTCAAAGGTTAGTTGAATGGGATTTTTTAAAATAGTTTTTCAACAATATACCTGTTTACTTTTGATTTTGATAATACACTCAAAACTTGGAATTGTGTAGAGTGAATACTAATGACATTTTGACTTTTCCTGAAGTTTTGTTTTGAGTTGTTGAAGTTTGTTTGTTTGTTTTTATTGTTTTTCCCAGTCTTCTTGCTTTTTTGCTCAAAACAAAATTATAGCTATTGGTCTATATACTCTTCCATTTTCATTTGTCAGGTGAAACTCAGTTACAACAAACTTGGATTTGACAAAAGGAAATGGATTCCCCACTCTTTTTCTTTTTTTTAATTCATTAAAATCATTAAGTATCCTGTATTTAACAAACACTTAAACTAGCAAATTAGGATTCAACTACAGTTGTTAGCGGGGCATGGAAGATGTGAAGTCTTAAACCTTTTTAAGAGTCATGCTCATGAACCTTTTAATGAGTTATGAACAGGACTCGCACTAAACATCTGGTAGGTCTAGTCAAGACTAGCCATTAGCATATTAGGCAAATGGCGGCAATCAGTCCATCAAAATGACATAGACATGCTGTTTTTGGTGTGGTTCACAGGTTTACTGTATTCTGTGTGTAAGACCATCGCAGTAAAACAATGCTGCAGGTCAGTTTGCCTTTGCTTCGGGCAGATGTTGATCTGTATTTTACTATTGTCCAGCCTCTGAAAGATATTGATCTGTATATCACTATATCCGTTGTCCAACTTCTGGTAGATCATATATATATTATATATACATAATTATTTCACTTTTTTTCAGCTTTGAAGATTAAATGCTCACAGGATTTAAACAATTTTTTTTTAAAGATGTGAAGTGAAATGTGGTGATTGCATGCATATTTTACTGCATTTTTCCTCGTATCTGTTTAAATCATAATGTTTTAATAATATTGGGTGTTCTTGTTTCGTCAGGTTTGGTCTTCCATCCTCTGGAGGTGCACTATCTGGACTAGGCACAGGGCAGCAAAATGTAAGAGTGAGAAAATTTTCTATCTGTTTGTTGTTGTGATTTTAACCTGAAAGTGTAGGGGTTTTTTTGGTTGTTTTTTCTTACGGAAGTAAAACTTTTTGTATAGTTTGATTTAATAAATTAAGTTTGGTTATGTGTTTGCAGTATTTGATTTTTTTGGTCAAATTTTTTATACTAAAAGTAATGTCAGTTGTAGTAGCTATGGATTCAGAGCAGTGTTTGATGATCTTGGTTATTTGAATGTGCTTTTGTCAAAGTGTTTATAGGCTCCAATGTATTCCCATGTATCAATATCTTTGGTGAATTTTTCTGATAATTTGTTTCTGATGTCTTATGTTCACCAGGTTGATGTTGATAAGTTGAAAAAGAGAGCAGAGCGATTTGGAACTGTGGTATCCAAATCTTTGACAAAAGTAAGTTCTTTTAGAATACTTACCATGTACTTGACAATGACAAACTTTGTTCATCTCGCTGGGAGGAATTTACTTCGGCTGTTTACAATGGCAGTAGGGTGACAAAGTTCAATATGCACTCATGCATGCACACAACAGGAGACTGGGACAGATGGCTGCGTGTTGTGGGGCAATGTGGCAGCTTGCCTGCAATGAAAACGCAGTGTTCTCTGCTGAAACCGAAACCTGCTGGACCACTGGATTTTCGCAGTAATCAATGGCCTGACCAAGTTACTGAAGCCTCGTGTTGCAGTTCTCAGAGAACCAAAGACCTTGTACTCCAAGTTCTTTCAGAATACTTTCATGTTTTCTTTTGTCTGTCTATTTAACATGAAGCAGTCTTCTGTAAAACCACATTTCAACTGCTTTGATTTTGTTTTCATTATTTTTTTATGTCGCCATGTGAAGATTTGGGTATTTGCTTAACTCTTTGAACCCCATCGGACACTGGAAGTGTCCGCGGTAATAACCCTGTTCCCCACCGGACGCTGGGAGCGTCCAGTACTTGTGACAACTGTTTCGTTTTATTTAGTGCTAGTTTTTGCTTGTTTTTCGGAACTATTCCCAAACTAAGTTTTTGAGTAATGACAAAGCCTTTGTTTCCGCTATTTAGAAGTTTATAGGCAAGCTTTTGGGGTTATAATGAGACATAGTGCACTAGGTTTAGGTGGCTGTAGAAAAAAACTCTGGGAAATGGTAGAAAAAACTCAGGGCTTAAAGAGTTAATAGCATGTTCACATATGAGCATGCTGTTCTTGTCACCGGAGTTATAAGCTACAGTAGTCTCCGCCTAAACGCACACCATACAAAAGCACGCTCCGCTCAAACGCACGCTTTCGTCATCTGACGGGTTTTTTACTATATAATTTAGACGTACAAACGCACGGTCACTCTCTCTAAACGCACGCTCCGATCCGCGAAACACGCCGAAAAGTTAAGCTTGGCAAGGAGAAATTTTCACTACAACCTGCACAGCCTGCAGAAGGCAAGCCTAGAATTTACTAGAAAATCGGATATTTGGTGAGAGTGCCCCTCACGCCGAACAAAGAGAGTAATGGACTGCGTTTACACACCCTACTTTCCACTGACGCATAGGTCTCAGTCTCGGGCTGGTCGGTTAAATGTTGGGAGGTGGGGGTTGGGGGGGGGGGGGGGTGCATGAGATTGGGGGGACTGAAGTGTTTTTTTATTGGTCACTGGAAATGTATCTTTAAGAGAAGGTCTCTGACTGGTGTTTGAGTTTGAGTGACTGCGTGTAATGTTTAGTTAGATCAAGGCCTGATGCGCGAAATGCGTAAATGCCGTAAAACACTAGACAGGCCTCTATAGAATTAAAGATTAGCCAAGTAAGCCTAATAAGCTGCGCTCGAAGAACTTATAATGTAGATCTACTTGTTCAACGAATCACAAGACAAAATGTTTCGCGGGGATGATTCTGCATGAATTTACGGTCGGGGTGGTCGCTTGGAAAGCCACGTGGCTGGTCCGTCGTTTCTATGACTATGACCAACTGTTTCTTCATAGGCTATCTGTTCCCGACATTTATAGTGTATATTCATTACTTTGAGTTTGCCCCACCCACCCCCCATTCAACACCGTTGTATTCTTAACTCCTCCTCCAAGGGAGATTACTAGAGTAATAAGGAATTGAGATGACTGCATCCCTTCCTCCCCTTGCACAGGTTCATGTAAACACACGCTCCGTATAAACACACGCTCCGGATCCCTCCCGAGCACCGTGCGTTTAGGCGGAGACTACTGTATTAGCTGGAGTCTCCTTCATTTGGTGTTGATGAAGTGTTTGAACTGTGTGATACAGTGTTGGCAGGGTGTGATGTATACTGATACACAGGGAGAAAAGTGGAGACTTTTGGACATTTTTGAGTGTCATTTTCTCTCTTCATAAAATGTAATTAATTGCTTGCTTTTTTTCAGGTGGAGGAAGATGAACGCAAGAGAAAAAGAGCCGAACGTTTTGGAGCTTCAGACGCTATCTCTACAAATGTGTCCAGTGGTCTCAGTTCGGAAGAAGTGGAGGTTTGTTTTTATTTACTCACAATAGTCATTTTTTGTTTAGATTGACAAATACAGATGAACCTCCTGTACCAACCACTTTCCTCCCACAACCACCCCCCTCCCCCCCAACTTTTTTTTCTGTAATAATGTGTTGACACTGTCCAAGATGTCCACCTGTCTAAGAGAACCACTTATCTCCTCGACAATGAGTGGCCATCTTGGACAGTTTTGACTGAATAAGAATGAATGCAGGAGAAGTTTATGGCTCTAAAGGATCTTATAGAATAGTAGTACAGTGTAACTGACAAATTCTTTCATGGACTGAACGAAATCTCACACAACATGCATTTGGTGCAAGAAGAACAAATATGCTCTAATGTGAGGCGTGCTAACAAAATGAGTTACTTCTCGCACTCCATGAATGGAGATATCAGCCAAAAATCAACACAAGGGTCATATTTGTAGTCTAAACCAATGCCATTCTCTTCAAGTTTAACATGTCTTTTATCATTTCATACTGATAAATTGTAAAAATTCAACGGTATAAATTTGATGTTTCTATTTCCATCGGTCTAAATTCTGAGAAGTAACTCATTTTGTCAGCACACTTCACAAATGGATGACAGCGTGGACTTATTACATAAAGGTCCACATGAATCTTGTAAAGCGCATGGACCTTTGCATCGTAAATTGTGGGAATCCAAATGAAGTTGCTAATTGTTGACATTTCAGTGGAAGAAAAGTTGTTTGATGCTTAAGAAGTTTTTTTTTAAAAATGTACTAGTGGGTTTTTACACATGTCTAGACTGTAGGGACACCTTGAGTTGTGGTTTTGTGCAGCAGTTGCCAGTGGCTTTGATGAGTGCCTAGGTTTCTGGGAATGTGTGATTTTGCTGCAGTTCTGGGCATGAAGAAAGACTTGAGGGAGTTCTCATGAGACAAGTTAATGTCTCCAGTTGTAGGAGAAAGGGGCTGTGTCAAGTAATGAAGACAGTGTGGACCAAAAGACCAATTGTTGAAGATGGTGGGGGGTAGGCTGCTTCGACCCTTCCTGCAGGGGTCAACAAGGGCCATGGGGATACAATATCTTTACAGAAAGATGATGATTGTCAATAAAAAATCTTCCCAATCAGGAATCGAACTTTTTACGTGGATGGTAAAGTGCCCAGTCACTACACCAGAGACACCAGATCAGTATGGTTGACTCTCCAGATTTGAAAAAAGTGGTGGGGGGTTTGTTGATTGCGTAGGTAGCTGGTTTTTTTCCTGGATACATTTGTACAGGTGTTGTATTTTTAAAGAGAGAGTGAGAGAAAAGGTCAGGTGTATAAATTCTAACTGAATTATTCTGTAAATATCTCTACATTGTTTGCCATTGTTGTCTAATGTTTGGTTATTTCGCTTATTTCAGGCGAAGAAAAAGAAGAGGGCGGAACGATTTGGCCTGACGACGTAGTGGACCAATCGGATTGCGACGTTTAGCCTCTTGTTTTTTTTAATGTTATATTTTTCTGTGTAAACTTGTCATGTGTTCATGCATCGTTTCATATTATTCCTGAACACTTTGTGTTGCTTTTAAAAGTTTCATCATTTTTTGTTTTATGGAAACAAACAATAGTTTTACTTAGATGGGAAGGGATGGCCGCGGGACACAAATGTTGTATTATATTGATGGCAGCTTTGCAAAAATAAGCCAGCCCCTGTGATAGGAATAGCGTAGCTGTGCCCACACTGTCATTGAAATTGCAGCACTGCTGATGTACATTGTACTTCTTTCAGAATTGTTGAGCACTCTGATTATCAGTTTCTCCCTTAAACACTTTGCCACCTCTTCTCGCCGATTGGCGATGTTTACCACTCAGTTTCTTTGGATTTTCCCCAAAATATGATGGCAAAGTGATTTAAACAAGTATTTTTTACTCTTCACAGTCAATAATTGTTTTTCGGTTGTCAGGTTTTTCAATGTTGATATACTGTGAAAAGAAGTAAAACTAATAAAATATTCTCAGGAGTATCTGAAGAAATTTAAGTCTTGATGCATGTTCACTGGTCAGAATATTATGTCAAAAAGAATGGAATGTGATTAGTGTGAAATCAAGATTTGTACTTCAGGTAGCAAATAGACGTATCTGCCTCAGTGCAAAAAAGAATGATCTTAAATCCTGTAGAATAACTTTAGGGGTACAAAAGAGCTTTTAAAATTTGCTTCATTTCATTTTTAAACATGAAAATAAACATACTCACTGATTGACGGGTTCTGTTTTGTTTTTATTGAATCCATTATAATATAATCAAATGTACGCTTGTTAAATGACACGTTTTCTTTTAGCAATCAAAGGTGGATGGAAACTGTAAGGTTGAAAAGCTTGAAGGGGGGGGGGGATGTTTGGTTGTGGACCAAATCTTCTATACCATTACTATTTCATGCTTGACCAAACACAGGACCAGTCATCTTCAAGGAACAGTGCTCACTCTTGCAGATCGCGTCTGATGTGAGGGGTGGGGCGTGGTTCGTGGGGGGGGGTGTCTTAGTGCTTTGCGGCACTTGCAACACAATAAGGTCATATAAGTGCCGAAGATTAGAAGTGTTACAAGAGAGTAACATACAGTATACACAAAAAAGGAGGAGAGATAAGGACGATAGATGTTTGAAAGGAAAGAAGGAGCAAACCACACCAGAGCACCCGCCAACCACCCACGTTCAGGGTTTATGTTAGATTCAGAGGTCTAGCCTTTTGCATAACCAGACAGTGTTGAAGGGGATGTTAACCCTGTTCCTGTACCACACCATCTGTGGCCAGTACAGTTGTCAGCTTCTAGTACTTGTACTTGTATGTTTGAAGTTAAGAAAAGCACATCGACACAGTAATGGTCATTTAGTGATGAGAAAAATAAGTGGGACAGGCAGAAACGTTAGATTGAAAGTAAAGAAGTAGGACAACTAGCGGTGCCCTCCAACTCCAACCACACACTCAACTTCTATCTTGCAAAAATTTACTAAAAGTAAAAGTGGGTCCTGCTGTATGGAACAGAAAAGAGCCGTTGATTTGTTTTGGTAGAGTTTTTAACGGCGCTCACAACTGCTTAGGCATATTGCCGCATAAGGTCATATGAGCGCCAAGGGGTGGATGTCAACAGAGAAGTCCATACAGGGAATCTGCTCACCTCTCTAGCTTCAGCAGCACAAAGTCTGCTTCAATTTTCAAGGCACTCCAGAAATTGCGGGTCACAAGAGTGTGACAAACATACAAAAAAAGTACAGGTAGAGGAAAAATGACAATAGTAAGGATTAGGAAAGAAAAAGCAGAAGTTCCTTGTTACAGTTCAGGCACAGTTATGAGCATGACATTGATGAATCGACCCATTTGCAATTCTACTGTGCATAGGAACATGTTAACATGGCCTAAAACACTTCAGTCAGTGGGACCGCCCCGGGGAGTACCGTTGATTTGGGAACCTGAACTTCTGCACAAGATAAGATATTGAATAAGTAAAATTCAACTCCTCGCAGATATTTGGTTTACAATGGCAACATAGATCTAAATTTCTTCAACGAGTTTGAGGAAGGTTTTGGGTTGTTTTCTTTTTTAATTTAGGTGCCATAACGCCCCTATCATTATCAACACCATCAATATAATGTTGATCATTTGGGAGGCAAGGCTTCAACCCTGTCGGTCAGAGCCAACCCAAGCTGAGAGGATACAATATCACAGCAGAAAGACCAAGATACATGTACGGTGGTACTCCTTAAAGTTCTGGATTGACGGCGCAAAGCATAATTTAGTCTTATGTATTTGAACTATTGTGCAAACAAACTCGCTCACAAAACATGCAAGAAAGTTAAAAAGACAAAGCAAATACTGCGCGCCATGTAATTGTAAGATGATATGCAAAAAGTTTATTCAATGTCATCATCAGTATTTTACCTCTCTAATCTTACCACCCACACAGGCTGTCATTTCATATAATTTCATGAATTCATCATTAGGAACAAAACATTAAGTAGGCACAATGGAAATATGCTGATTCTAAAAAAGAAAAAAAATACATCAAATGTACATTTCATAACTTATTTTGATTGATAAAAACAAAATCAACAAATTGTATAGCAAACATAACAATGAATAACAATTATACAGGTAAAAAGTTAATATCCCTCACAGGACTGGACCTTGCACGACGTAATAGACAAACTTAGAACAATTTTTAAATCACTGAGGGAAAAGACAGTCATTTTCAGTTTCCAGATTATACTGTCTTTGGCTCTAGCAAAACAACAATTGTACGGTAAGTGTTTTACAACCCCACAGACACACTATAGTTATAAAAGGGAAGACTGCTTCAACCCTGCCCATCACTGTCAAGCCAACATGGCCTGAACATGAAACAACATCCCAGGTGACGGACTTGCTGATTTAAACAACAACAAAAATCCCCAGAGAACAAAGTTCTACAAACTAGTTCTAATTCACGTCTCCTGGGCACTGCTGCAAAGAGCTTTTCTATTACAATGTACAATTAATACACTCACCACGCCAATGTACAGTGGCGGCTATACGTAGCCCTACAAAGTGACAGGAACAGGGTGAGTGTACACTTACAGAACTTAGTACCGGTACTTACACTTACACACACACAAACACATTCACACACACACACATCGAAGTCCCAAGTGTTGCTGTGACACCATTCTAAATCTCACTGAGTCAGTTTGTCTTACTTTCTCTCCCAACACAAACTGACTGTTATAGTGTTGATAAGTTTCTCTTTTATTCAAAGAAAAATAAAACCCAATTAACATTTCTTCACACAAAAACACATATAATAATAACACTACAGTCAAAGACATTCTACATTCAAACGAACTCTCAAGAAGTCTAGCTCCATGAAAACAAAAAGTGTACTAGGCTTATATGCAATTCCTTTCTACCCCAAACCCAATCTCATTATAAATGGTTAACATTAACCAGCAAAGGTGATGGACAAATAGTCGCCTCAGAGCTATTTTGTTCAATGTTTACTTAACTCTTTAAGCACTGAGTTTTTTCCCCCGTTTCCCAGAGTTTTTTTCTACAGTCACCTAAACCTAGTACACTATGTCTCATTATAACCCCAAAAGCTCGCCTCCAACTTCTAAACAGTGGAAACAAAGGCTTAGTCATTAGTAATAAACTTGGTTCAGGAATAGTTCTGAAAAACAAGCAAAAACTAGCACTAAATAAAACGAAACAGTTGTCACTATCACTAGTACTGGACGCTCCCAGCGTCCGGTGGGGAACAGGGTCATTACTGCCGAATGCTACCAGCGTCTGAAGGGGTTCAAAGAGTTAACTATAAAGTGCACTTTGGACAAAATAGTTCTGAGGCAATGAAATGCATCATCACTGTTACACACACAACATCACACATTTCTGTCTCTGTAGTGCCCTGATCCACCCTGGCTCCCAGAGTCTAACATCTGATGCAACAACTATAAAAGATGTCCCCGTGGTTTTATGCACCCCGCATAATTTAGCAAAATTTGATCATTTTTTGCATAATTTCTGATTATTTTCCTTTATCATTTTTTGTTAAAATTAACAGAATTGCATAATTAAAAATTTTGGGGCTCAGTTTGCATAATTTCAGATTTTTTAAAGCATAAAACGACGGGGACAGAAAGAAAAAAATATATAACTGCACACAAATTCACTTTTTTTTTTTTTTTTTTGGTAAGTGTTTTACGGTGCTCGCAACTGCATAAGGTCATATGAGTATTATGAGCGTGCAGGACACCTAATACTTTTAGTTGGTAGGAAATTTTGAATTTTGCGCGGGTGGCGGCCGAAGCCTACTCTTATCGATTTTAGACCACGAGGGATCTTTAACGTGCGCAACTTGCACACGGGCCCTCCGAGATTTTTCGCCCTTGTCCGAGAAGGCTAGGTGTAGATCTTTCCTACCAGAAGATCAGGGGTGAGGCAGAAAGACAGCTGTAAAAAGGAGCCAAGGAGTAGCAGTAGAAAGGCTGCAGAAAGAATCAGGAGCCCAGAGGAGGGGGCAAAGGAGGTGAGGAGGTGGGGGCAGAAAGAGGAGACGAAAGTAGACGACAGAATATTGCTAGAGAGCAGGAAAGGAGGTGAAAGGAGACAATTTTAGAGACGAAAATTTTTCGACTGCTACCCGGATTCGAACCCGGGACCTTTGAATGAGAAGCCAACACCTTAACCTCTAGGCCACGAGAGCCTCACAAATTCCCTTACACACTGTACAAATACAAAAAATACACAGAAACTATTATATTATATATATATAACAGAAAAAATGGTGAAATGGGACAGGTTTAATGCCCCTATCAACACTATTAGTATTAGTTAGGTTATTCAACCAGACCTCCGAGTTTAACGTCCATCTCCGAAAGGACCGAGCCAAATAGGAAATTCGTGTAACGTACCTTTTCCAAGGACACAACGTCGGACATAGCCGACACTTTATATAGCTGTACTGTAACAGCGTGCAAATTCATTCACCCACACCATACAGTAGGCACACACAAAGATCATATATAAAAACTATTACACAACAGCATGCAAATTCACATCACTCACCACAGAACAGACATGCTGATAGTGATAGACCAGACAAGTCAGGCATTTAAACAGAAATGAACAGACATTCTTAAAGACAGAACATAGGCTTCAATCTTGTGCCACTTCCCCAGGTGACAACATCAACAGCAATATATACATCACATGAGATCACTGACCGGGATGTGGTGTAGCTATAGACATGACCATCTTCCAAGGCAGGCATCACTCACAAAATGTTATAACAGTCTAACATGCACATGGTGAACACACACATAGCCAACAGATTTTCAAGTTTGGATGTTTTTTCTTATACCTTGTTTGTATCTTTGTAAAATAGGTTCATTGGAAAATTCATATAAAAGATTTCCCTGTTTCACCGATTTCTCTGTGTGCATGCTAGACTGCAATACATGTAATAATAGTAATGCCGGTATTAAAATAATAAGACTAAATTAGAAGAATTCAGTTTTGGAATTATAACAATAGTTGTGAATACATTTTAAAAATCATTTTCATGCTTATGTGGAGGGGTCGAGAAACAAAGTACTGGTAACAACGTTTGTAGTGTAAGGGTTACATGTTTAACTTTAATCATCGCATGCAGAAGACGTGAGTTTGATTCTCCTGAGGTTCAAAAACAGCCCCCACCATAGCCCAGTATGCTACCGACTGAGCAAACAGCGCGTCTAGAATTCTGAAACTGGCACGAGAGTCAATGGATCGCTAACAACAACAACAACAGCACGGGAGTCAAAGATGCAAAGACGGACACAGGATGACTGCCCGACAGTTTGGTGGTACACAGTAGGAAAGTTCCGTATGGTACCATTTGTGTCTTTAGATCCCCACATTTCCATGTAACCTAAGGCAAGTTTGAGTAAAGCAGGCATGGGCAAGCATGTCCAAGTCACAGGCCTAATTAACCAATTCCGGACTATCGTATCCATACGACGAAGGTAACTCTGCCACCACTTAACCTTATCTGTATGTCACGTTTTACTATCGTATCCATACGACGTGGGGAGCTCTGTGCCACCACTTCCAAAGAGGAAATTGACCTGTTAATCTAATCCGTACGCTTTGCATAGCAGTCTGTCAAAACAATTTTTTGAGAAATTATTGAAAGTTTCAACGAGATCTTCGTACTAGAAGTATTCTAAAGGTGAAGAATACAACCCCAGGGGTAGAAAATGACCCCAGGGCGTACGGATAGGGTTAAACAATTCCGAATATCTCGTGGACCAATGCAGGAGGGAACTGGGCAAAAACAGTTGAAATACTCAGGCTCTCAAAAGCAAAGACTAAAACTGACTTTAACAGCACATGTCAATCAAGAACATTTCATACAATTCAAAATAGAATGTTAGATTGAATTGATTCCTTTCAGCTAAGCCAAAAACTACTCATTTTAATTTTCAAGATGGGTAGTTTTGTTTTAATCATTACCAATTCAACACGGGCCACATTCATCAGGGATGCCCTTTTTTCGGTTAAAACCGGAAATCCGGGTTTTTAGCGATTTTCCGGGGCCTCCAGTTTTTAGCGTCCGATCCTCCGGTAAATTCTCCGGTCGGCCGAGAGTTTAATTCTGGCCCGTTGCCAAGAGCGAAAAAATGTGATACGATTCGAGTACGAAGAGTCCACTGGTGGATTTCCAGTTGTGAATTAAAAAAACCGGAGCTAGAGAATTCCTCTGTGCAAGCGCAGTCATTGTTTTGATTAGGCCAAGCCATCTCTCCCACCGTGATACGAACGTCGTAGTTCTATCTAGATTACAGATTACAAAGACAGTCAAGAAGAAACGTAGTCAACATGTGCCTTTGATTCATTCAAGAAGGAATACTTTTTCAATTGGATTTACTGTTGTGCAGCATGTTCCTTCTATCAAGACTGTAGATCTAACGGAAGAAGTGAAGAATGGATAACGTTTTCATTGTGCGTGGTCACACTTGTGTAAAGACGTTGGACAAAGGTCTGATAAACAAATTCAAATGAGAATGGCTGCAAGAGAAAGAGGCACCCGAGTTTGGTGGTGGATACTATTCGGACTGTTTCAGGAAGCTGAAAGAGGCTGGCGCAGTATACTGTGTGTTCTGTGAGGACAAAATTAAGTATGGGAGCTCAGGAAAAAAAGCCCTGTCTGATCATGTGAAACGCCCAGCACACGTGACAAAGATGAAAGAGAAAAAAAGGGAGAGGGCGACACAGCCAGCTCTTGCTTCCATATTCAAGAAACTGAAGTGTTTAGAGGAAGGCAAATCGGAGCCCCCACAACAAGAACTTCCATATGGGACTCCTGAAAATGTCCTTACAGCTGCACAATGCTCATCTCAATCTCAGACGCCTCAACAACCAATGCCCACATTAATAAGCATGGCTGACTGAAGATCACATGAAGAGGGCCTCATCTGTAGTTTCATTGCAAAGCACTCTCTGCCACTGTCACTTGCCCCCCATTTAGTTTCTTCGGCCCAAGAGCTGTCCAGAGATCACAAAGCCCTGAAAGAATTTAAGTTGGGATGAACATCTGCCATATGCAAGCTCAAAGTGGGTGTGTCAGGAGTTCTCAGGAAACGTCTTGTAAGCACCATGAAACAAACACCATTTTCTGTCAACATTGACGAGAGCACTCTGAAATCAAACAAGAAACGTGTTCTGAAAATTTTAGTCTGCTACTTCAGTGAAGAGTTAGGTAGAAGTGTAACACACCTGTATGCATCAGTGGAGATGACAGTGGTGAACGCTGACACTGTGTATTCAGCAGTGATAAACAAATTCAAGGACGATGACATTCCTTTAACAAATATAGTGTCAGTCTTGTCCGATTCTGCAGCTTATATGCGTGGCAGCAAAAATGGGTTTCAAGCCAAGTTGAAGGAATCTGCGCCTGAGATTCGAGATATTGATGGTGATGTTTGCCATCATCTTCACAACATTGTGAAAACATTCATGACACATCTCGATCCAGAAAATTACACTGCAAAGCTTCTTGGAGACATACACAGAGACTTTTCTCTCAGTGCTGATCTTCATGATGATATCTGTCAGATATCTTCTCTATTTGAAAAGCCTCCCCTTCTTCCAATTGAATTTGCTGGACACCGATGGACGTCTTTGATGGATGCCACCTCTCGACTACTGGACATCTTGGACCAGATCTCTTTGTTTTACTTCGCCTGGGCACCACAAAACAAAAAAGAGAAGTACTCAAAGATTGTAACAGAAATCAGGAAGAAACTGCCTGCATGGAAAAGGTGTCTGATCTTCAGCATGTTGAGAAAGCTCAAAGCAAAGAACCTGACTATGTTTGGGAAGGCAGGGAAAAGCAGAATTGTGTGCAAGGTCTTTGAGAGTAGATCAAAGATGCGGTTTCTCTGCAAAGCTATCAAGTTTCTAACACCCCTGTTCAAGAACTGTATATTGGCACTACAGAAAGGAACCCCCCAAGTGCACAAGCTGTATGACAAAATTCTGGAGGCCTTCACACAGTTTCTAGCCTGTTATGTCAAACCTGAAGTCCTGAATGCTCCAAGATCCTCTGTTAAGTCAATAGATCTGGAAAACAAGGACCATTACCTTCTTTCCAAGCAGATGGCAGTGGGAAGTGAGAGCAGCTCTCTTTGAAAGACATGCCAGACTCAGACAGGAAGTTAATGTTAGAGAAAGTC
>NW_004798158.1:172740-173699 GCF_000002075.1 Aplysia californica
GTTCTTACCTATTTTCATCAATTTATTGCGGGTACTAAAGCCGACCGCAGAAAGTTCAGGGGTTTTTTTCTAGGCCATGGGGCATCCCTGATTCATATTTAATTACAGGGTCAACTTGCAGGCCAGATTGAAATTATTTGCAGACTGGATCAGGCACGCCGACCATAGTTCACCCAAGCCTGAATTAGTTGCACATCTACACAATAACTGTCATTTAGTACCGTACCTGAAAAGAATCAACCACAGTACACAGAAACAACAGAGGGAAACGAAAGAAGTAGAAATTACCAGTGACACCCTGTAATCATCCACAAAGATGGAAACAACAGAGGGAAAGAAAGAGGTAGGACTTAACAGTGACACCCTCCAACCATCCACAAAGACAGAAACAACAGAGGGAAAGAAAAGAAGTAAACCATGACCTAACACTACAATGGCACCTTCTAACCCAAACAGACAGAAACAACAGAGGGAAAGAAAAGAAGTAGGACCTACTTCTTACCACCAGTGGCACCTTCCAACAACCCACTCCATTGTAACATTGAGAACACAACTCTTCGGGGCTCCAAACATTTCGAACGGATAGGCTACCACACACACACAAGTATCATTACATTAACATCAGGAATAATTAAATACAAGGTTGTAAAACAACAATATGGCAGACGGTATTTCTGACAGGCTCGTTCCAGCAACATCTGGTCACTGTCTACATAGTATTACAGAGTCTTGTTCAGAGCCTGGGTACAGTGGCCAGTGTCCAGCTGGTCAGTGTGGTCATTATCTCCTGATATCACAGACTGAGTCATCAGGGCTATATTGGTGATTTTTTTTTCAAAATGGGGTGGAGGGGGTTAGTTGCTCATACTCCATATTCTTCAGCAACATGTTCTGTGTCACTAGGGGATGGGGGAGAAGGAAAGAGAATGGATGGGAGAAGAGGGTGGATAAAGGGGAGG
>NW_004798158.1:174889-176824 GCF_000002075.1 Aplysia californica
ATATACGGCAGAGAAAAGAAGATGGAAAGATAGTGGGGTCGGAAAATGTCCAATGTATATTTCTTGCACTGCTTCAAATACAACCGTTGTGATATTATCTCAAGACAGACTTAAGAAAAATGATGGGGATTTTAGAGTTGTTTTTTTTACCTAAATGACAAATGTAGGTAGCGTAATAAGCCGTCTCATGACCTTCTAAGCAAGTTGTTTAGTTCAAATCATTGTAATTCAGATGGCTATATCTGTGCTCTGTGGCAATATAACACAAAATGCTGCACACCCTGAGAAAGTTTACTTTTTTCCTTGTTACATTGGGGTGTGTTGTCTGATTGAGCGTGCATTTCAAGCTCGTAAATCACTGTGGAAAGTGATGCCCACTAACTATCTGAACATGAGATCAGCTGGTTCAAAATTTGACGCCCTAAGCATGCATAGTTTATTTGTATGCTTAAATATAACCTCTTTTAATCTGTGGAAAATTATAGAACTATGAATGATGCATCCAGTGGTATATTTTTAGCCTCTGGGTTATAAATAGAAAGCCTTTAAAAGTAGCGTCAAAGTTTTCAAAGGTCACGTTTTTCTTACCAATAATAAAGAAACTACCAGCTCAAAAAGGGCACCAAAAGAAAGGGCAGTTCATTTTGTATTTATTCACAGAAAGTCTTTGGCTTTGGATTATTTTGCACATCCATTCTTCTGTGAAACTCGAAAAGTAAATGATCCCAACAAGAGGAGCACTTGCCACACAAGGTATAGAGCTGAACCACTTGGCACAGGGCCTGATGTGACGACAGCCACTAAAAAGCTCTTAAATTTTTGTAATATAATTTATATTAAACCAATCCGCATTTTTGAGAAAATAAAATCCTGATTTGCAATTATCTCAGTCTTGAAAAAAAAATAGTCCTAATAGCTATGTTGTGATTTTATGTGTGGATATTTGGTGCATTTGACACTGCTTTAACATCTTTCTAACATGAGGTTACAGCCTATTAGCACAGTATTTTGATATATATCAAAACTGCTGCCACTTTCATAAAAAATGATGGAGAGGTAAAAGAACGAAACATTTCGCCTTTCACATGGGATAGCATAAATTTATCATAGTCACTTTGAAAATTTAGCTTCTGGTACCTACTAAATTTGGCACTGACAATAGTAACAGGAACTTCCCAACCCAAAAATTAAAGCTGACAATATCTCCGCACCTGAGCCAAACCATATCCGTATCATCATAAGAGGGTCAATATAATTATGACATCAGACAAGCTCAGATAGGCCTAGCAGAGAAGCACAAGACAACAAAGCGATTCCCCAGGAAGTCACATGAAAAGACTTACCATTTATTTACAAAATCAACAAGTTGTGGTGAAAACTGCTCATCCGACAATTTCAGCTGAGGCTGCAGAAAAAGAAAGCCACAAAAAGAAATAAATAAAATGAACAGAAAGTGTAAAAATCAGATAAAAATAAATAACACAAATATTATGTTTTACAAAAATTTTTTATACAATCATTCAAGTGCATTAAAGCAACTTTTACCAAAGTATTTTTTTCAAATAAAGTAAAAGATTTGGCAAAACAAGCAATTTCCCCTCACTGTCTACCTTCTCTGCCACTCTCCCCTTCCTCTCTTCCCTTCTCCTTCTCTCATCTCCTCCCCCCTCCTTTTTTGCCTCTCTCTCTCTCCTCCCCCCCTCTCCCCCCCCCCCCTCTCTCTCCCCCCCCCTCTCTCTCTCTCTCTCTCTCTCTCTCTCTCTCTCTCTCTCTCTCTCTCTCTCTAAGAGGGGGAGCGGGTGGAATGTACGGCGGGGGTAGTAGATAGGGCCGAGCTGCGCAGGAGAGGGAGGAGAATGGGGGGAGGGAGCGAGCAGTGGATGGTCAAGGGGTGGGGGGAAGAAGATGACCTTGCCTGGGGGTCCTGATGAGGCC
>NW_004798158.1:177560-180396 GCF_000002075.1 Aplysia californica
GAGAGAGAGAGACAGATAGAGAGAAACTGACAGAGAGAGGGAAAGCGTGTTACTTACACTTGCAAAAGGCAGTTTTCCACAGGCCAGCTGAAGAAAGAACGAGACAGAAAATGAATAAACTCCAGTGAAGTTTGCTTAAACCAAACATTATTGATCCAAAAACGAAGGTAAAATGAAATACTCTATAATCTACAATTATTTTTTTTCTATTTGAGCAACCTCTTTAGTTTTAGTAAGTGTTTTACGGCACTTGCAACACAATAAGGTCATATAAGTACCGAAGTGGTGTTACAAGAGAGTGACAAACACAAAAAAGAAGGAGGGGAGATAAGGACGATAGATGTTTGATAGGAAAGAAGAAGCAAACCACACCAGAGCACCCGACAACCACCCACTGAGTAACCTCTCTAAACAGAAAACCCGGTTAAACTGAAGAGACATGTCCTTGAGAAAAACCCAATAACAATGGCTTTAAAACAGGGCACTGCACAAAGGCGACCAGCAAAGGCGTGCCGTTTGGACGTTTTCCCGTGACATTGCTTATTATGATGCGATGTTGCTCAATTTGTCGTTATATTATATATCAACGGATTTGTGTTCTAACCACGTAACTGGACATAAAAAAAGACAACTTTTTTTCACTTAAAAGCCATTGCTGAGGTCGATATGCAGATCGCTAATACAAATCAGGAGTCATCAAACCCTAGAAATAGTATAAAAGTACGGTGGGTTAACTCTGTGTTGCCTTTCAACATGTAAATCAAAAGAGTCACTTTTTGATGAGTTAAAAAAAACCCCAAAAAATTGTTATACAGTTAGGGTTTAGACACCATTAATACATGTATGAATATATTTATGTACGTATGTACGCCATTGTATACCACATTTCTCAGCAAGGAAGGATAAAGTAGTAGTTAACTGTATTCTTTTTTAAAACACTTTGCAGTCACACACAGCCGGCAGTACAAAATACCCCATCTGGTCACCCAGCCAAGAGAGTGACTGCAATGGACTTCTCGGGCCTGTCGCAGAAGTGCATCAAGCGACTGGAACTGATAATTTTCGCTGTCGCACTATTGCAGCATGTGACCGCAAAGTGTTAAACCATAAGTGAGGCAGCGTGGTGAAATCAGGCGCTCGTCAAAATAATGAAATCAAAGAAATTGGTATTTTTCAGTCCGTTTGGCAATTTTTATCAAATGTTTGTTTTTTGACTCAACATGTTTAAGGTCCTTTTAAAAACACATTTCTGTGTGGATTTCACTGAAAAATGTTGATCTAAGGCACAAAAAAATATAAATTTGCAGTTTTTAAGGACTCTCAAGCTTTGGAAGTTACCAAACTTTGGCGGTCATTTCTCGCTAATTTTACCTCTGAAACCAAGCGACCCCCACCTCCTTCAATCGCAAATTTCTCTACATCTATTCGTGATAAATGAGTATTTATCTCACCAAAAGCAAGACAAATGGACAAGCTTTAAAATGATACCAATAACTCCACATGTCCAAAAATTGACGAGCGCCTGATTCCACCACGTCGTGACACATATATCTATTTATTCAACCAAGGGCACTCTAAGCGCCACATCTCCGACACAGTGGGACTCACCTCAAACAAAGTCACCCCAAAACTCCACACTTCTGCTGGCTTCCCATAATCGTGACCTTGAACTCTCTCCGGCTGTGGACAGCAATCAAGAGGTCACTTGTCAGTCCAGAGGTCAGACTTGTAAGGTTAACTTAAACTGAGAACTTATCGCTAATATAAATTGGACAAATGCAGTTTTTGGGACATTTGAAATGACACGAAGGCCTTGAAATCACGTGAAAAGTACTGTCCATCTCCATCACCACATGAAAAACAGCTATTGAAAGACACAAAAACACCCACATCATTTTTCACTTTACAATATCTCTGAGCCAAACTGTAAGAGAAGGAGAAGGTTTTTAGTTTTCTATTTTAGTAAGAGTTTTACAGCATTTACAACACAAATAAGTCATATAAGTGCTGAAGTTTAAAGTTGTCCCTCAAGAGTAACAAAGAAAAATAATAAAAACGATAGATGTTTGATAGAAAAAAAGGAGCAAATCACATCAGGGCACCCGCCAACCACCCAATAAGGATAAGGTGAAAGGTCAACTCACAGCCATATATACGTTGGTACCAAGGAATGTGGTGGCGATGGATTTCACGAGCTGAAAAAAACAAATCAAAATGAACCTCTTCACAATCTCTAGAAACGGGAAATGAAAGTCAATAATAACAACAATAAGAACCATAACAATAATGATAAAAATAATTTGTTAAAACAACAATAATAATAATAATAAAATGAATGATAATGAAGAATAACAAAATAATAACAACAATATCAATAAAAGTAATAAATAATACTAATAACAATAATAATAACAATAGTAAATTAAATTTACATACCAATTACAATTATTGACAAAAGTGACACTTGCACTGTCTATTCATGCACTTGAAGGGGATATTTTTCAGTAACGTACTTAAGTCACACTAGGGTAGTTTTGAAGAAAAAGGCCAAAAACTGTTTCTCGTTAATATACGATTGCAGTGGGAAAGGCGAGCTAAAACAGAGGACACAGCTCTGAAAATCAAAGATACAGTCTCCATAGAAGGCCGAGAGGGTGCAGTCCCCTTTCTTTTATCACCCTATGCAAAAATCTCGATTTTTAGCAAAAATGGACTTAAGTACTTTATTCAATTGTAAAATGCTTTTTATATTCAAGTTGAAACAATGCTGTACTATTTACGAGGCAGGCTGTTTGACCCTACATATCACTCAGGGTCAACCCCATTAAGTGAGGTA
>NW_004798158.1:180496-199001 GCF_000002075.1 Aplysia californica
CACATAGCACAAAGAAAAATATTAACACAATCAATAACAGTCACATAGCAGCACAAAGAAAAATATCAACACAATAACAGTCACATAGCAAAAAGAAAAAGCAAAAGAGACAGACATATGTAACAGAGAAAAGAAAAAGAAAAAAAAAAGTCAGGCCTACAAGTGGCGCTCTCTAAGTGTGGGCTGCTTTTGTTAGTTTTAGTAAGAGTTTTACGGCACTTGCAACACAATAAGGTCATTTAAGTGCCGAAGATTAGAAAAGTGTTACAAGGGACGAGAGTAACAAACACAAAAAAGGAGGAGAGATAAAGACGACACATGTTTGATAGAAAAGAAGGAGCAAACCACACCAGAGCACCCACCAACACATCCACTAGGTTACTTTTGATCCCAAAGCCACAGGCAATGTGTGGGGATACACATCCAAGAACAAAAATGGCGGCACTTGATAAAATATGTTCCTCATGTGGGAATCAAACTCTTGTTCTTCTCTTGCAAAGCAAAGTGTCAAACATTATATTATATATAGTAGAGGGTTTTACGGCGCTCGCAACTGCATAAGGTCATATGAGCGCCAATGGGTGGGTGTCAACAGAGAAGTCTTTACAGGGAATCAAACTTAGACTGCTCACCTCCCTAGCTTCAACAGCACAAGGTCTGCTTCGACTATCAAGGCACCCCGGAAATAGCAGGTCACAAGAGAGTGACAAACATACAAAAGAAGTAGAGGAAAATGACAATAGTAAGGATCAGGAAAGAAAAAGCAGCAGTTCCCTGTTGTAGATCAGACACAGTTATGAGCGTGACATGAGTCAGCCCATTTACAATTTTACTATGCTTGAACGAGAAATGTCCCCCCTTTGGGAATGACCTAAAGACACTACAGTCAGTAGCACTGCCCTGAGGGGTTGTCAAAAATTACCCTCACAACAGACACCAGGTAACAGAAACAAGACAGACGGTACAAATGTACCAGGTAAACTATCTACAGAGAGAGAGAGATGGGGAGAGAGAGAGAGAGAGGGGGGAGAGAGAGAGAGAGAGGGAGAGAAGGGGGGAGAGAGAGTGAGAGAGAGACAGACAGACAGAGAGAGGGAAAGCGTGTTACTTACACTTGCAAAAGGCAATTTTCCACAGGCCAGCTGAGGAAAGAACAAGACAGAAAATGAATAAACTCTAGTGAAGTTTGCTTAAACCAAACATTATTGATCCAAAAACGAAGGTAAAATGAAATACAATATAATCTACAATTTTTTTTTTCTATTTAAGCAACCTCTTTAGTTTTAATAAGTGTTTTACTGTGCTTGCAACATAATATGGACATAAAAGTGCAGAAGATTTGAGGTGTTACAAGAGAGTAACAAACACAAAAAAGAAGGAGGGGAGATTGCTTATTATGATGTTATATCAACGAATTTATGTTCTAACCACGTCGTGACACACATATCTATTTATTCAACCAAGGGCACCTTTAGCGCCACATCTCCCACACGATGGGACTCACCTCAAACAAAGTCACCCCAAAACTCCACACTTCTGCCGGCTTCCCATAATCGTGACCTTGAACTCTCTCCGGCTGTGGACAGCAATCAAGAGGTCACTTGCCAGTCCAGAGGTCAGACTTGTAAGGTTAACTTAAACTGAGAACTTATCGCTAATATAAATTGGACAAGCAGTTTTTGGGACATTTGAAATGACACGAAGGCCTGGAAATCATATGAAAAGTACTGTCCATCTCCATCACCACATGAAAAACAGCTATTGAAAGACACAAAAACATCCACATCATTCTTCACTTTACAATATCTCTGAGCCAAACTGTAGGAGAAGGAGAAGGCTTTTATTTTTCTATTTTAGTAAGAGTTTTACAGCATTTACAACACAAATAAGTCATATAAGTGCGAAGGTTAAAGTTGTCCCTCAAGAGTAACAAAGAAAAAAAATGAAAACGATAGAAGGTTGAGAGGAAAAAAAGAGCAAATTTCATCAGGGCACCCGCCAACCACCCATGAAGGACAAGGTGAAAGGCCAACTCACAGCCATGTATACGTTGGTACCAAGGAATGTGGTGGCGATGGATTTCACGAGCTGAAAAAAAAAAAATCAAAATCAACCTCTTCACAATCTCTAGAAACAGGAAATGAAAGTTAATAACAACAATAATAACCCTAACAAGAATGATAAAAATAATTTTTTTAAACAACAATAATAATAATAATAATAAAATGAATGATAATGAAGAATAACAAAACAACAACATCAATAAAAGTAATAAATAATACTAATAATACTACTTATATTAGTAGAAAAGAGAAAAAAGAGAAAAAAACCCAAAAATTTCTTAACTCTTTTTATCCTGGCTACGAGTATTCTCGGAACAGCGATGCGGTCACGTCAAAGAAGCTAGTTCTGCTTGTAAATACCAAAATACGCAAATACGGCGATGCTAGCTCTGTCTGAATATTTTAATTTTCCAATGAACAGTGGTTTCTTTGTTTCTGATGGGTGTAGAAGCTTGAAAGATGTCTCGAAAACGCACATTCACGACCGACGAAGTTCTTTTTGAAGTGGCGCTGGGTTATGAGGGGGAATGATACTAATTTGATGAAAGTGACTCTGAAATAAGAGCCGTAAATTCTGTTGTGGATGATAAGAAACAGGACTTAGACTCATCTAATAGCGATTCAGATCATGGTGAGAGGGTCAGCTGGAATTTGCGCTCGATGGGTAGGGCTAGATCTAGATTTATTATAAAATCCAGTGGGGCGTCGTGGGCGCGGCAATGAGGGTCAAGTTCGAAGGTGGAATACACCTCAAAATCTACATTGTGCTATTGGTGTATTTCCTAACCACATACATTTACAAAAACTACATTCAATTTCTAACTTAACTGCCAAATTTCCTTAAAACCTTAGAGTAAACGTAAGAAATATAGCACTTTGAAATATACGCACTGACTTCCGACTCATACGGCGCGGCGGCCCCAGGACCGGTACAGAGTCCGTGGCGGTACGGATAGGATAAAAAGAGTTAAACCAGTAAAGTCTGAAAACAGTAGTCCCTTCCACCTATAAACACAGAGAGATAGTTGTTATAAATTGCTATTATTTAAAGGAAAAACATCAACGACAGACAGACAGACATACAGAGAGAAAGACAGACAGAATGAGGTAGATTAAGACAGAGAAAGAAAGAGAGTTAGTGGGAGAGTGAGTGAGAGAAGAGGCAGAGCGAGAGAGAAAGTACAAGTGACAGACAGACAGTAAGAGAAACAGACAGACAGACAGACAGACAGACAGACAGATACTGCACTGACCTGAGTACTGACACCGAAGTCACAAAGCTTGACCTCACCGGCCGTGTTGACTAGAATGTTGTACGGTTTAATATCTGGGGACAGCCACACAGATTTGTTTGCTTTTACTGTAACATACACTCTCATCTATAACAATGCCTTGAACATAATGTTGGTGGTACACTTTCACTCTAAAATCGGCCCATTTTTGTGTTTCTCGAGTTTACTACAGAGTCAAATTCTGATATGCTGGAGGGGGCTCAGCTAACAAAATATCAAAATCTTCCTTTTCCGACTGGCCACGACTTGAAATGTTGGTGGTAAAAGGAAACCCATCCACTTGCAATAAAATGTTCAGAATGTCTAGTGTGAAAACCAAGAGCACAACCCCTGGTAAATGGCTCACTTAAGAATATTCAATGCGAAATCCAATTAGATATTACATCCATATCGTTGGGCCTGATCCTGTCTGCATGTCGGGCATATTACGTTATACACATATTATTATCATTATTACTAATAATAATAGTTCATTGGTCAAAGTCTAATGATGACCAATACTTCTGCTGTTGAGAATATTTCTCAAGCTAAATAGAAGAATTAGGAGAACTAAAGGTTAAGATGATTTGCAGTTTCTGCTATGGCCGATGAGACCAATTCTGGCAGAGAACAGTTTGCATTATTACTATCACTTGATTATTATGATCATTACCATCATCATTGTTATTCTTTTAGTTATTTTTGTTATCTTCGTCCCCACCCTAGATAAAAGCAAACGAGCAAACCTCTGTGTAGAATCTTGAGGTTCCACATGTAGAGCATCCCCTCTATGACACACAGGCTGATCTGGCCCAGCACCTTCTCCTCCACCGGCATGTAGCGGTCCAGAGAGCCACCTGCCGACCACACAAAATCAACTTGTTGGTTCGAGACACAATATCAACTTGTTTGTTCGAGACACAAAATCAACTTGTTTGTTCGAGACACAATATCAACTTGTTTGTTCGAGACACAAAATCAACTTGTTTGTTCGAGACACAATATCAACTTGTTTGTTCGAGACACAATATCAACTTGTTTGTTCGAGACACAATATCAACTTGTTTGTTCGAGACACAATATCAACTTGTTTGTTCGAGACACAATATCAACTTGTTTGTTCGAGACACAATATCAACTTGTTTGTTCGAGACACAATATCAGCTTGTTTGTTCGAGACACAATATCAGCTTGTTTGTTCGAGACACAATATCAACTTGTTTGTTCGAGACACAATATCAACTTGTTTGTTCGAGACACAATATCAACTTGTTTGTTCGAGACACAATATCAACTTGTTTGTTCGAGACACAATATCAGCTTGTTTGTTCGAGACACAATATCAGCTTGTTTGTTCGAGACACAATATCAGCTTGTTTGTTCGAGACACAATATCAGCTTGTTTGTTCGAGACACAATATCAGCTTGTTTGTTCGAGACACAATATCAACTTGTTTGTTCGAGACACAATATCAACTTGTTTGTTCGAGACACAATATCAACTTGTTTGTTCGAGTAAAGAGAAACACATCAACACAATAATGATCATTTACTGCTAAGGAAAAGCGAGACGGACAGTTTTAGTTTTAGTAGAGGTTTTACAGCGCTCGCAACACAATAAGGTCATATAAGCGCCAGAAGATTAGAGGTGTTACAAGACAAGAGAGTGACAATCACAAAAAAGAAAGAGAGATATATATAAGGATGATAGATGTTTGAAAGGAAAGAAGGAGCAGACCACACCAGAGCACCCGCCAACCACCCACTTGTTCGAGTAAAGAGAAGAACATCAACACAATATTGGTCATTTAGTGCTGAGGAAAAGCAAGACAGACAGAGAGACAGAAACAACAGAGGGAAAGTAAGGTAGAAGGACCTACTAGTGGCGCCTTCCAACCATCTGCGACAATATCGACATTTTACGACAAATGGCAAAGTTTCTCACCAGCTTTACAGTATCTACAAGTGCCAGATGTGAAGAACATGTCAGAGATCATGGTCTGCCTCTCATTTCTGAGCTCAGATGCTCTCACAAAAACCTAGAATCAATATCCTGGTCCTTTCCTGTCAACCATCTGTTCAAATTCTCATAAATAAATTGTTCTCCGTCTACCTTTGCCTCATTTGTCATGAAATATGTCCTGTGCAAGCAGAGCAGGATATTCTTGGCCTTTGTGTTGATTCAAGTATGGCTAGGAACTTTACAATATGACATTGTCTTATGTGTTACACTCCCATCAACACAATCTCATCTAAGTGGGTGGTTGGCGGGTCCTCTGGTGTGGTTTGCTCCTTCTTTCCTATCAAACATCTATCGTCCTTATCTCCCCTTCTTCTTTTTTATGTTTGTTACTGTCTTGTAACACCTCTGATCTACTGGCGCTCACATGACCTTATGCAGTTGCGAGTGCCGTAAAACCTCTACTAAAACTAAACTAAAATCTCATCTAAGAGAAAGGTTATTTTGACTTTGCCTGACAGGTAAAACCCATGATGATTGAAATACAACACCTAAAAAGACAGAAAGAGAAACTTGATAAAATCCTTTACTTGCTTGAGAAACAAACTTTACCATCCACATACACAAAAAGGTTTCGATACATACCATCCATAAACTCTGTACACATTGAGATCCGGTTCTCCAGGAAAAAAGCACCGAAGAAAGAGATGATCATTCGGGAATTGCACTGAAAGTGGAGCAGAAAATTGTCAAGAAACAATACGGAGAAATGACATGGCGCAAACGAGCAACCACATTATACAACAAGTTAAGTGCTGAATGTAGACTATATATGTACATAAACATATACACAAACACAGACACATAAAATACATAAATACATAATACAGCTGTCCATCTGTGTGTCTGTCTGTGCCTCTGTCTGTCTGTCTGTCTGTCTGTCTGTCTGCCTGCCTGCCTGTCTGTCTGTCTGTCTGTCTGTCTGTCTGTCTGTCTGTCTCTCTCTCTGTCTCTCTCTGTCTCTGTCTCTCTCTCTCTGTCTCTCTCTCTGTCTCTCTCATCTTGAAATTGCTGTTTACATGTTTGGTGGACCAAAAAGAAAATGAGAAATCAAAATTATGGAGGGACCAATGCTGCTTGGCATAGCAGATTAGCAGGAATTCATTGAACTCATTATCCTACTGAGCTTTGAGCCCAACACTTTGACTATTGAGAAATAATGTCTGTGACAACAAAACAGCTAAAAGGACTGCCGGTACTTACCTTGTAAAGAATCTCTAGTTCTGATATGATCTGTTTCTGGATGACCACAGATATATCCAGTTGTATCTCCTGAATGAAAAAGAGAAAAAAACCCATAAAAATCTGAAATGACCCACAAATGTTAATGTTCCTATTGTCCTTTACCCTGAATTTGAGTAAAAAGAAACATCATCAACATGACATCAATCAGCAAGTGCTTGGGGGGAAAAAAAACCCAGACAGACAGAAATGACAGAAGGAAAATACAAAAGTGGGGCCTGCCAATAGTGTCCTTCAACCACCCACAATATTAAGTTCATTCCCAAGATATATATAGTCATTTTGATTTCTCTGTTGACCAGATTTCGTTTACTTACACAGTATGATTATTTCGAGGTCTCAAAATTTATATGAGTTCTGAGGTATGGCCTCTTTCATAAGGTTTTAGCAAAAGTTTAATGGCACTTGCAACATAATTAGTCATTTAAATGTCATAGATTAGAGGTGTAACAAGAGAGTAACAAACTTCAAAAAAAGAGGAGAGATAAGGACAAAAGATGTTTAATAGGAAAGAAGGGGCAAACCAAACTAGAGCACCCGCCAACCACACACGTGCCACTTTACACACCTCTATCAACAAAATATAAATCACTGACAGAGAATGCTATTTCAACTCTGCCTCTCAGGGCCAAGTCAGTCTATGTGGGAAAGACAAAAGAGGCAGAGGGGAAAATGTCATATATAACATCCAGGCCCCTCAAAATATGTTGGGAAAAATCGGTCAACTTGACAACAGGTAAGACAACTTACCTTGACAGCCATTACTTTCCCTGTAGGCTTGTGAACAGCTCTGGGGAACATAAAAATAAAATATATACAGAAAAAGAGCAAAAAACAAATGGAACATAGGTAAAAAAAAAAAAAAAGTAAAACATGTACAGAAATAGAACACGTATAGAAATAGTTCATGAAGAAAAATGGAACAGAAAAAGAAACAGAACATGAATAAAGACAGCACGTGAAAAGAAATGGAATATATAAAAAATAGAACCTGAAAAGAAAAAAAAGCATAAATTAGAGATAGAACACAGACAGAAATAAAACATGTACAGAAACAGAACACATAAAAGAACAGAACATGTAAAAGAATAGTTAAAATAAAAAGAAATAGAGTGCTTGAGGGAATTGAGCTAGAGCATGAAAAAGAATAGGACACATCAAGGCACAAAGGAGCAGCCCCCCCACCCATGCCCCCTCCCTTACCTGTAGACCCGACCCCCGTTCCCCTGTCCCAACATCTGTACATAATGTAGTGAGTCCTTGGTGATGTCTCCACAGAACAGGATACCCTCCAGCCCCACCTGGCCACCTCTGGAACACACAAACAATGACAGTCATGGTCTCACAAGGAAGGGGTGAGGGGGAGGGGGGGGGAGGGTGGAGATGAGTTAATGAGGGGAAGAGAGTTTTTAGTTTTAGTAAGAATTTTACAGTACTTGCAACACAATTAGGTCATATAAGTCATATGTGCTGATGAGTCAAAGAGAGTAACAAACACAAAAAAGAAGGAAAGATAAAGGATGAAAGAGGATCTTTAAGAAAGAAGGAACACACCACATCAGAGCACCCGCAAACAACCCATATGGCAAGAGAGTGTTGAAATGGAAAAAGAACTGCTTTTCTTCTTCATCCAGATAAGTTCGGAAAGAAAAAAATCTAAGTAGTATATTTTTCATATGTGTGTTAACCCTTTCTCTGCCCAGCCACAGACAGTCTCAGGCTCTCTAGAATGGTCATGTAGGCCTGGGAGTTCAAGGGATAACCTCAAATATTGTCTGTGCTATGTGTGTCTCAAAGATTACCACAACATAGATCTAATCCTGTCAATGAATGTGAAACATACAAACAGTAATACATCCACATCATCCTTATATATCTTTATATTTTCACAAAAATTCAGAAAGATCTAACTCAGAATGATTATAATAATCATCATTTGAACTGAGATCTATCTGAATGTTGCAAATTATATTGTATTATTCTAATTTAAAAACACTTGAACAGTTTACACTATATCATATCTTTCTATTTGAGATATATCAGAAATGTTTACACAATATAATATCATTCTAATCAAGACCTATCTGAATTCTTCACATTATATTACAGTGGTCTCCAGCAAATATCACACACCTCGGGTGACAAGAAAAGCATGCTCTTACGCAAACATGCAATTAAACAAATGCCAAACTATTGTTCACCCTGCTCTTATTAAGCCTACTAAAGTTATCAATTTTTTCAATGATACAAAGACTTACTGATTGGGTGCCGGAGCAGCCTCCTCAGGTTGACTTCCGGTGCGGATCTACAAATGGTCGATGTTTTATACAGAAAGAAGGGGGAGGGGGGATGGGGGGGTGGGGGGGTGGGGGGGTGGGAAGAAACAATAATATATAATAATGCTATAAAAAAATACTGCAGTCATTATCTAAATAAAAATTTGAACTATGTCAACCTTTAACAGCTTATCTATGGGCCCTTTTATTTTTTTTCCCTGTTTGTCAGGGTAAAAGACAAGATAAAATAAAGTTCAATGATCATGATCCTCTATAGGAAAAAATTAATAGCAGTGACAGGTAGCAATTTAGTATACTAAAATTTATCTACACATAAGAACAGTGCAATTATCTCTTTGCAAAGAAGACAAATACTATTGCAACATTTTGAATTGATTGTGCGAAGATAATTAATTACAAGTCTAGATGTGCATCTTACTTTAAGTCCATGAATATTTCTGTTTTGTGGAGTTTTTCCATCTGCAAAGACACAAAAAGCAAAGCTGATCAAGCAGTATGTATATACAGGGTGGCAGTCAGGGCAGAACTCAATCTGACTATTTAAAAATCTATTTCCACTTCTTTAAAAAGTGAGGTGGATTACTTTTTCACGCCCAGTAACATGCACAACTTTTGTAACTTTCAAAAGTATAAAAAGTGACCTTTTGACTTACATTACTTCAACCTGCCATTTTCACCAGATGCCACTTTCCGACCATTGCGGCATTTTCTTCTAGAACTTCAGACCACAGGCCCACATTTCGATGATCCAACAGAGTCACCAGAACATCATATTGCATTGTTGTAACATAAACTATCAGAAGTCAGATTTCTGTCCTTGAGACTTCAAACAAAGTTGATAAACTTTGTATGTTGAATTAACTCTCTAGTGACCATGCGTAAAAAGCTTTCCCTACTATAAAAACAAAAATCACAGGGAGGCAAGTAGGGAGGATAAGAGTCATGACACTCACTGAGAAAACAAGTAAGTTATTTCAGAGCAACAAAAAACTGAAGATAAATTTTACTTAACCCTATCCGTATGTCGTGTTTTACTATCATATCCATACAACGTAGGGAACTCTGTGCCACCACTTTCCAAAGAAGAAATTTACCCGTTAATCCGATCCGTACGCTTTGCATAGCAGTCTGTCAAAATGATTTTTTGAGAAATACTGAAAGTTTCAAAGAGATCTTCATACTAGAAGCATTCTAAAACGTGAGGAATACAACCGTGGGGGTACAAAACGACCTCAGAGAGGGTTAAATATTCTACTTTAATTTACTGGTGTGTATACCCTGACTCTTTGGAAAAAAACTATAAACGAGGAAAAGTTCATAAGAAAAGCGAACAACTTAAACGTGGGGAATTTCAAAAGGTGAGTAATTTAAACATAATTTGAAAAGTTAAAACTGAAGATATCTAAAATGTTTTATCAAAATTTGCTGAGATGTCATGCGTAAGAAAGTATAGTAGAAAGTATAGTAAAGGAAAAAATAGCAACTTGTAATGATCACAAATGCCACAACTCGTTGCAGAAAGCAGCACCATTCTCTTTTCTAAAGAGATGTACTCATCTGCCTAAACGTATAGTGAGTTGGTTAAACATTCTTATGGCTTCACTTGTGACCTTCAAGCGCTACTGTTTTTTAGAAGAATTGTCCAACTGATGACAACTCAATGCTGTACAGCTTGCTAGCCTCACTCACAGTAACACTTACGTTTGGGGTAGATGATGAGTGGGGGAAACAAACCCCTCGCACGGTCCTCTTCCTTCATCTCACCAAAGTACTGGAAAAAAGGACAAAATGTCACAAAATACCTCAATCACGTCAGAGAAAGACAATATCCAAAAATACTGCTTGAAAAACATTCACTTTTATTCTGTAATATTTATTTAGACATAAAAGTTCACATTACTAAAAACGTTTTTATTGGCCTATTTAACTAGCTTCTAGAAATCTTTTCAAAACACCAAAGCTGCCACATTCAGAGACACAATTCCTTATTTGAATCCCTGTCTCAAATGGGCTCAGGCATTGTGGGCACTTACGTAGTTAAACATGTCCTTCATCTCATCATCACTCCGCACAGTGATTCTATCACCATCTTCATCTTCATCTGTAAAAAAAACCAAAAAAAACATAAAATTAATAGCAAACCAATAAAGAAAAACACCTTCAATCAAATAAATGTTGGAGTAGACAACAGATTATTTACTGAGCACTTAGTTAAGTCATGGAGGCTGACATGGCTCAATTTTCAAACTGAAAATAATGAAAACAATGGACAAAAATGGCTGGCAATACAGTAGGCATATTGAATAGGTAAAGAAATAGCTTTTATTCTGCTTTTTAAAATAACAAAAACCATCACTGATCGTTCTTAACCTAACTGTTAAAAAAGAAAATAACAAAGTGGTTTTATGATCTCTCCTATCTCAATTTCTACCGTAACCCCCTTTGCAAAAGCTTGTGAAAACTATATATGTCAACACCGTGAGCCAATATGTCATCTTGTCAAAAAATGTACATCCTAAAATCAGCCGATTTTGATAATTATTTCGTGGACCAAAAGACATTATTAATTATAATAATAATAACATTAATGACAACATAAATAAAATGAAGATCAAATCCAAAGCTCCCAGCCCCTGGTGCCTGTCAGCACTTCAACATGAATTACATTTCAACAACTTTTACACCAATGACACGTATTTTGCATTATATTAGCCCTTTCAATTTACAACAATCCTTTCAAATGCAACATGACATAGGATTTTATTCACACTACAACAGCATTGATGGGAATTCTACCAAAAAACTGAAGAAAGATGAGAAATCTGAAGAAAAAAGAAGTGCACAAATCACTGATTTTTTAAACAACCTTTAAATTACAGACACCACTCCATCTTGGCTGGCAAATATTGGGTGCAGTAAAAGATGAAAAATAAAAAACTGTCTGAAGGGGTTAACAAAGAAGTATATAAAGAATTCTGTACTTACATTCAAATGCTGTGTGGGACGAATTGGGCATGATTTGGGAAAACACTTCCTGATGAAGAAAGATATTTCAGTTCAATAAAAAAACAAATCAATGCAACGCATGAAGGCAAGTAAGACATTTAGAGCATCAAAGTCTCTTTGAGAAAAGACTCGTATTTGTTCAACTCTCATTTAAAATTACATGAAATTGTTAGTTGGTGTAAATGAAGAAACTGTGGTACAGTGGTACCAATATTGTAGAGACATTTGTGCCAATTGGCTTGTTAACAACCCGTATGTGATACAGGGCCCCAGACACATCGTTGAAATAGACGAAAGCCTTACTGGCAAAGCGCAAGTACAACATTGGACACGCTGTGCCGGAGCGGTGGGTATTTAAGGGTGTAGACAGAAACACCGGACGCAGGTGCTTGGAACTTGTTCCAGACCGCACAGCAGCAACCCTGCTGCCCATCATCCTTCGCTGCATAGCACCTGGGACAATCATCCACTCCAACGGGGGGCAGGCTTATACGTTGGCATTGGAAATTTGCCAGTAAACCCTCGGTAAGATTGTACTTTAGCGGACCACAGGTCGGAACTACATTCACTATGGCGCCCCTGGTGCCTAGTGGCCCGCTATTCTTCCTTTCCGAGCTCCCCTACTCACTCTCCTGTACTCAGTTTTCCACATCCTCACCCTTCGACAGCCAACAATTGACTGACCTTTCTTACCGGGTTTTTCAGTCATCACGACCATGCCACTGTGCCCTTTGACCCACGACCCTGACACCTTGAAGCTAATTGGTCAATCTAATCACATGGTCCACTATTCTTATTTGCTCGCGACTCTGCTGTCTCGGCCTACTCCTGGTCTGGCAAAGTGCAATAGAGGGCTAGAGATACGCACAAGAGCTCATTTGCATGATTCCAACCCCCTTGGCCCTGCTCGCGATTGTCCGCTCATGTTATTGTTTTTATATGTGCGTGTGTGTGTGTCTTTAAATTATTGTTGCCAGGGGGCTCCTGAAACCCCCCCTCCCCCCACTGTTGTTACATTGAATGTAAACACGCTCATGTTATTGTTTCGCATTGTGTGTTTTCTATATTATAGTTTCCAGGGGGGCAAACCCCCCTGAACCCCCCCCCCCCCCCCCCACTGTTGGTATGATACATATGGTGGTCCACCAAAGTTAATTCCCCAACACCTTCAACCACCACCTCTCGCTCACCTCGCCTCGCCAGTCGCTGCTGGCTTGCGCTGTGCGTGCGCGAAGTCGCCCGCGGAACTACCTTTTGTCCGCACGTAGAGTACTATGAGTGCGTAGTTAGGCTAGACGTGCGTAGTAATCACGGGCCGGGACGGGTGGTCCGGTAAAGTACAATCCAGCCAAACCCTCAATACTAACACACTACAGATATTCACGAGAGGAATTTTGTCTGCCCTGTCACCGCTGCTTGCACGAACTGGGTGGAATATTTTTGGAAAAATTGTAAGGGAAGATTTTTTAAACAGATGGCTGGAGTGCAGGGGACAACATAAGATTCTCACCTGGATGAGTTTTTGTGGAGGGAGATACATGGGGACAATGAGCAAACCTTCAACAACCTTCTTTTCAACCTGTCCCAATTGTACCCCATCCCCTTTAAGGCTTTTATCTGTTGCTGGGTTATAGACTATACTTCCTTTATTTTTTTCATTTTTCTTTGACTCCAGTCCGAGTCCATTTCCTGTTCTGGCACAGGCGGTTTTTTACTTTGAACTTTCCGAGTCACTTCCAGGTCTTCGACGTAAAAAAAAGTCGGGACCACCATATATCCGTGGAGAGCCCGTTAATTGTGCACGCGCATTGGAGTTTTGAGTTCGAAGAGCCACGGGAGGCTAGCTGCGACCTGACTAAAAAGTAGAAGTGACCCTCTTGACTCTTGCCTCTCACCTAGATATATTTAGATTTAGAAAGTAAACAATAGCCCTATACAAACAATGGTTATATTAAGTGTAGTAGTCAAATCAGACCATAATTCTCCAAATCTGATTAAAATGTAAGAAGCGAAAACGTGCCGGCCAAAGTGTCAACATTGCTGAGCAATGAAAATAAATCAAAGATCGTACCAGAGTCTGTAAAAATGTGACTTCATCAGGTTTCACCATCCAGTCCATATCCTCATTGTTCTCAGAACGAATACGGATGGTGAAAGGAGGCTCAGACATTTCGTTGCTGAGTTAGATTTCCCTGTTATGTTCACAATACCTATCTTTTTATAAGTCTCTTTTGCCTGTCAGAGTCACAACATTTTTCGACAGGCCTGTAGTCGTTCATATTGCTTTGCGAATTGCGAACAGTAGAAAATGAAAACGATATATTCAGAGTGATTTCCCTTGCTCCAAGGTCAGCAGCAATAATTTCAAGATGGCTTCTGCAGTGGTCAGACTAGCAGGGAGATTGCGTTCCTGCGCAAGGCTTGTGAATACCAGGTTTGTTTACTGCCATTTTGCTAATGACACATGTTATGTGAATATTGTATTGTTTAAATTGGGGCTGTGGTTTGTTAAGAGAAAAGCATGAAAATTTATCCAACACCCTCTCTGAACCAAGTCGGCCAACAGACTTCTCTCTAGATCTAGATCTAGATCTAGATCTAGATCTAGATTCTAGATCTAGATCTAGATCTACTTCAACTTCAGTCAGGCTGCAGGCCCAACACTACTACACACACACACCAAGATTCTAGTCATCTAATCGAAATACGATCGAACCTGTTTAAAACGGCCACCCATTGTCAAGGAGAAAAGTGGTCGTATAAGACAGGTGGCGGTCTTAGGCAGGACTGATCAAGATGAAGAAAACAAACCATTCCCTTCTGGTGTTGTTGTTGTGGTGTAAGTAAGTCAAATCAGACCCTAATTCTCCAAATCTGAATAAAATGTAAGCGAAAACATGCCGGCCAAAGCGTCAACATTTCTGAGCAGTGAAAATAAGTCAAAGATCATACCAGAGTCTGCAAGATTTGTTGTTTTTGTTTTCGCTTCGGGGGGGGGGGGGGGGAGTTTGTTCTTTGGAAGTGGCTATTCTCACCTGGATGAGACTTGCCAGCGTAGGCTATTCTCACCCGGTGTGAAACAAGACCTGTTTTTCCTAATTTTGGAATACTGTCTATTGGTGTTGATGATCAAATTGATAAACGCCAAGAAAAAATTACGTTATAGCACAAAAGTAAGCTAATTTGATCGTCTTCAAAGATGCTATGGCTATTTCCCTTTTCGAATCGAGCCGAACAACACGGGTCGCCATTTTGTTTTGCCTGGAAGTTCTCGTAAGATCTACTCCTCCCCTCTCTCTCTGTCTCTTTCTGAATACTGTCTATCGGTGTGGATGATCAAATTGACCAAAACAAAGTTAAAAAATGATTTTAAACAAGAAAACTAAATTAATTTGGTTGTCTGTACAAAGATGCTACGGCTATTTAACTTTCCGAATCGAGCCGAACTACGCGGGTCGCCTTGTTTTGCCCGGAAGTTCTCGCGCTACTCCTCTCTCTCTCTCTTTCTCTCTCTCCACTGCCCACAGACAAAATTGCACGCTTTTATTTTAGGCTAACACTAACAGTAGTAGTAATAGATCTAGAACGTTTGTTCACAGCACAGAATTCTATAATTCTGTTATCACAGTGTAGAATTCTGTGGTTCAGGGTGAACGCTTCACTGGTTGGCCTAGGCTATAACGGTGAACGCCCACCGGGTGAGAATAGCCAAAAGACTCGCCTGCGCTATTCTCACCCGGGGTGAGAATAAAGGTGGCCTTGTTCTTTTGTCGCTGCTTTTGTGTAAGGGTGGGTGACAATACGAAATGAACCGAGTGCTATAGTAAAACAAACACACGGGTCGCCACCATTCGGAGAACGAGTGACGCTTCTGTCACAAATTTATGTTGACGTCCATTGTTACTTTGTTACAGACTGGGGAAACAGTGACCACTCATCTCACTTACGATTTGTGTAGATTCTATGAGTTCTGGGCAGGGAGGTTATGAGGGATCACATGCTTACCTCACCAGCAGCTGAAAATTTGTTGCCTATTGGTCAACAGTGGGAGGGGCCTACGCAACTTGATGGATTGGACGGACTACCTAACAATAACGACAGGTGATTGGACATGACGGCTCTCCCACAACGCCAGGGGCCAATGCATGGTTATATATGTCAAAACGGTATTTTATAATGGCATCTCGTCAAAACGGTATTTTATAATGGCGTCTCTAATGTGGCCGTCTAAGACAGAGGTGTTATTGTTTGGTGTTATAGGGGTTGTGTGTTAAGATATATGGTGGCTGCGGCCGCGTTGGACAGGTGCCCGTTTTAGACAGTTAAATTATTATGGAAAAAAATTATGCAAGGGGGGAAATGGAAAGAGGCCGTTTGTTACAGGTGGCCGTCTTATAGAGGTGGCAGTCAGGGCAGGTTCGACTGTATTTGGCTTGGTAGGGTTGTTAATATTCTGAATAGGCTACAGTCAATGTGTATTACAAAATGGTTCACTCAGTTAAAAAAGTGTCCGCGGAAGTTCATGCATTGCTTCAGATGGCACTGCAGTTGCTGTTTTGAAGCTCTCTTTCATTTTTCGAGAGAAAAAATAGGAATAGCTTCCCCTTGCGCATGCATTAACTGCTGATCATTAGTCTAAAAATCAGCTGCGGGTTCGCTCAGTGCGGAGTTTTGGGGTTAAAAAAAATTTTTGCGACCTCTTGCCTCTCTTTCTATAGTCAAATTAAGCTAAAAATGTGACACATTGAATGTGAAGGTATGGGGATCAGAAAGTGATTACTCAGGAGGGGTGGGCAGCATGCTCTTAGCATTGTATGTTTTAATGTTATGATTATGATATATATATGACATGAAAACATTATAAGACATCAGCATCAAGTATTATCTCTTTTTTCTGCTTTGACCCTGGGCAAGGCGCACACACGATCTGTCCTATATCCTTTTATCATTACAAAGTACTTATCAAGATGGCAGTGATTTATTTTCGTAACAAGGTAAAGTCCTCGGGCCCGACTTGCTGACTTACAAATTCGTTGAATCCAAGTGATCATTTGAAGAAAGGATTTCTAAAGTAAGAGGTATAAATTTCATCGATAATGATAGGGACTAGAGACATCAGTGCGACTCCGCGACTCATGTCACTCTCGGAGGGAAAGAACCAAAGTGCTTGCTTGTACATGAGCAGTTGTTTCCCTAATACACCTGAACAATAAGGTCCAGATTAGTGTCCACCTCTTTGCTGCTATGCCAAACATGTCTCAGCCGTTGAAAGTTAATCTGCTGTAGTGCCACAGAATACATCTGATGAAGTTTGGTTTCAAACTAGAGCATTCTCTTTTGTCCTTTGATACGTTGGAAATAAAATGGTGGTGCAAAAAACACTAGACCCTCCGTCAAAGTACACGTGTAACATTTTCAGGCTGATTTGTTCAAATGCACGCCTGTGTCATATTACGTAGTTGTTTGCTGAATGTTCATCATATACAAGGTGAATTGCATGGGAAAGGCTCAGTATTTATAAGTGAGTTAAAGTTTTATTGTAACAGGAGATTTGAGGGAGACGGATCTTGGTTAAGGTTCAAGCGGAAAGTCATTATATTGTATATGGTGTACTAGTCTGTGAGCTACCTTGATAATTTGAGTCACAGGGAGGCTGATTTAGGAATGTAAGATGCTGAATGTTTTTCTCCATGATGACAGTTGTTTTTGGTATCGTGCTTACATTCTTGAGATAATGATGTGGGAGTGTAGATACCCAGACTGTGTGACAGAAGGTCTTATCTTTCTTTTTGTTTTCTTTTTGTCCTCCCCCCCCCCTCAGGCCCATGTCCAGTGCGACCTCGGCCGCTGGTAGTACGGAGGCAGCGCTGGACACTGTGGAGCCTGAGCACAAGGACATCACCATCACTGTGGATGAGAAGGTCAGTAGTGAAGGAAGGAAAAATTAAGACGCTTTTTAAATTTTGTTGTGGTAATGATATTGTATATGTTTGTTATTTTACAGTTTGGTGTCTGTAGTGTCTCTCATCTAATGAGGTTAGGCTTTTCACCGTACTCGCTCTATACAGTTTGATTCTTTAAGTTGAGTAATGGGAGATTCAGTGGAGTCCACTTAAATTGAACATGGTTAATCTGAAAACAGTGCTAACGGAAAGAAAGTAAAGTCCTCCATTTCTTTCTTTCTTTTTTGGGGGGGTCCTATTTGACCAACATCTTTCTATATACCTTACACCTGACTAAACTGATGAAAGTTTGGTGGACCTGTGGATTTCCGTTAAAGTCAGTGGACTCCACTGTATTTCTTCTAGCATGTGTTTATCTTGGTGGGATGTATCCCACATAGTCCAGGTTGGCTCTGACAGTCTAACAAAGTCCAAACAGCCCACCTCCTAAACTGTCTTAAATTGTACAACACATTCACCACAATTTTTAGGATGGGGTAGAATTTTTACTTTCTATTCAAACATCTGTAACTTAAACAGTTCAACTTGTGTTTGTTGAGTAAGAAATCTTCTTGTGGGTGGTTGACGGGTGCTCTGGTGTGGTTTGCTTCTTCTTTCCTATCAAACATCTATTGTCCTTATCTCCCCTCCTTTTTTATGTTTG
>NW_004798158.1:200047-210168 GCF_000002075.1 Aplysia californica
TTGTATCTGCGACGTTCCACACCCAGACTGATGGTGCGCCCCCCAGACACGCACACACAGTTTCATGTGTGCAGGCCGCCCATCCAACACCGACACTCGCTGGAGTGGACACGTGCGTGTGCCAACAACGCATGTGTTGGTGTGAAAGAAGGCCGCTGATTGGTTGCATGCACTCGGCTAAGTGAATAGTGGTTAACGATGCAAGTGCCATGGATCGTTTACGGGAATAGATCAAGTTTGTTGTGGGAGAAATATGAGCAAAGCCATGTCTGCTGAGCCTGTTCACCCTGGAAGCGACCTCGTTGAATCCGAGCTTGCTGAGTTTAAGTATTAGTTGAATCCGGGTTATTTTTATTGGTTTTAAAGAAGAAGAAAAAACAGGGAATTCATCTCCTTTAGTTGAATCCGAGTTCTCATTGACTCCGAGCTCATTGAATTTGAGTTCCACTGTATTTTAAGTGAGGTTTTTTTTAAATTTTGAGTTTGAGTAAGACATTTCACGTTGAGTGAGATTTTTAATTGTTTTTGAGACGGTACATCTGATCTTGTTTTGGACATGTTCGACATTGTATGAGTATGAAAGATGTTTCACATTGTGTGTGATGTGAAATGCTGTGTGTTATGTTTGATAGTATATGTGTGGGTGGTTGGCGGATGCTCTGGTGTGGTTTGCTCCCTTTTTCCTTTCAACGTCTATCGTCTTGATCTGTCCTCTTTCTTTTTTATGTTTGTTACTCTCTTTTAACGCCTCTAATCTTCAGCGCTTATGTGACCTAATTTTGTTGCAAGTGCTGTAAAATGCTTACTCAAGCAAAATAAAACAAAACGATGTTACCTGAGAATTGTAAGTCAGAGTCATGACTTATATACTTTGCTTATCCCTTATTTCTTCTCATATGTTAACAGTTTGATTGGGTTTTTTTAAATTAAGTTTTTATCTCCTCACTTTTTACAGCGGTGATCCATTGTCCAATACAGAAGTGAATTTCATGTCTAAGGAAGACGCCATCGCATTCTGTGAGAAGAATGGTGGGTACTTGTCTCTTTTTTCATTTGAATGAATTGATTTGGTCTCAGTGTTTTTTCCACAGTTAAATTGTTGCTGTGTAAAAATACTTTAACACTTTGCCATCACATCTCGCCGGTCAGCGATGTTTGCCACCCAGTTTCTTTGGATTTTCCCCAAAATGCCTTTGCCTTTCTTGGCAAGGGTTTTGACTATATGAGCCTCGTGATGTCAAAGTGTTAAACCCCCAGGGGGCTCCCGTGGTCAAGAGGTTACGGAGTTCGCCTCTCTTCAATAGGTCCTGGGTTTGAAACCTGACAGACGGAAAATTTTCTTCTCTCAAATTTTCTCCTTTCACCTCCTTTCCTGTTCTGTAACCGTGTTCTGTAATGTGCCTTTGTCTCCATTTTTTGCTCCCATCCCCATACCTTTTCCCCCTCCTCTCGGCTCCTGACTCTTTCTGCATCTTTGGTACTGCTACTTCTTGGCTCCTTCTTACTGCTCTCTTTCAGCCATAACCCCTGATCTTGTAGTAAGATCTAACACCTAACATTCTTGATAAACGCGAAAAATCTCAGAGGTCACGTGTGCAAGTTGAGCACGTTAAAGATCCCTTGGTGGTCCGAAATCAATAAGAGTAGGCTCCGGCCGCCACTCGGGCAAAATTCAAAATTAATTCCTACTGAAAATGTTTAATGTGTCCCACACGCTCATATGACCTTACACAGTTGCGAGCGCTGTAAAACACTTCCCAAAACAAAACTTACATCCTCTTTCTTTACTGCATTGATTAAACTCTTGTGTGCCTTATGGGTGGTTGGGGGGTGCCTGTGGTAGGTCTTACTTTTTTTGTGTCTGTCTTATCTGTCATACTTTTTGTTCTTTGAATGATGGTAATAGTATTGATGTGCTTCTCTTGTCTCAAAACTCCTGTTTTTTCTTGGGTAATTGATGGTTGCTCTGGTGTGGTGTGCTCCTTATTTCCTATCAGACATCTTTCATTTGATCTCTCCTCCTTCTTTTTTTTGACCTCTGATCTTTGGCACTTATATATTTGTTTTGCAAGTGCCATAAAACCCTTCCCTAAAAAAACCCAACTGTTTTTGGTTCTCCAGGATGGGACTGGTTCATCGAGGCGGAGAAGAAACCCACCCCCAAGAGAAAGTCGTACGGCGCTAACTTTTCCTGGGATAAAAGAACCAGAAGGTCCACCAAGTAGCCACGCAGTGGTGGGCTCCGGTAGGGTCTGGTGGGTTTTAGCAGAAAAACAGGAGGAATCATTGCGGGAATGATGTGAAAGAGCATTAACCCAGCTAGTTGTTTTAAAGGGCATCTGTTGGTGTTGCTAAGATAGGTTTCTTAGAAGATTCGCCATGCAAGCTGGATTTTCTTTCGGGTAGTTCTTGAAGTTATGACAAGTGAGCAGAAATTTGTTCTCCATCTTGAAGAAATGTATCGTGAGCAAGGGTGTTTAAAATGGAAAGCCAAGAGGTAGTCTGTGCCACCTTATGTGAGGAGTGCCATGCTATAGTGTTGGTCTCTTTTTGTCTGTGATGTCCACACAGAAACTGAACTTTCAGCGACAGCATAAGTGACACTTGTTGACAAGTCTTGAATTTCTATATCCATAGCTAGAGATTACATGCTTTTCAAAGTATAAATGTTTTGTTCTGAGTGCTTATCTGCCCCTGCCTGAATGTACATAAAAATAATAAAATGAAGGTTGAAAAACATTCCCTGTTTTTCTGAGTATTTTATCCTTCTCTGAGTGGTTGGAGGGCGCCAGTGGTAGGTCCTGTTTTTTTTTCTTTCCCTCTGTTGTTTTTGTCTGTGTTGGTGGTTGGAGGACACCATTGGTAGGTCCTATTCTTTGGGAATTCCTCAGGTTTTTTTCGGTCTGTATCTTGCTTTTTCCTAGATCTACTGCTAAATAAACATTACTGGGTACATTTATTGTGTCAATGAGCTTTTGTCTACTCAAATTCTGCTGGAAAAGGAGATGTGGAGTCTGGTGCCTCTGACTTTGCTGTTTTTGTCTGTCCTCCGGGCGTGTCCCAGCTCGATAGCCTTAATTGTAATTGTGTTTTACTTCACCATCACCACAATTTAGATAATTTAGTCTGTTCTCTTTAGCCTTAATTGTAATTGTAATGTTGAGACTCATAGCAGCCCACCTCCTAAATGCTCTTAATTGTGTCGATGGGGGGGTAAATTGTCTACAATATATTTTTTTGGTTATAGTTATACCCTATATCTTCAAAACTATCTACAATATTAATGTCTAGTAGAGCATTTCGCTGGCCACCCTATAATCAGCAGGATTGTTTCCCTTCCTTTCCTTCCATATTATTGTAAGGAAGAGGCTTGCCATTCTAAATAATGATGGCTAGACTGACAAACAGCCAAAAATAGGCCTACTGATTTGTAAATAAATTTTTTAGTTTGCAATACCTAAAGTATTTGTATTCGAGACGAAACCAAAAGGTGCCTTACTGACAGTACATCATGTACGTGTTGTATTTTAAACCTGAATAATGATTAATGGGACCTGTGTACTCAACAGGTTTCTAATAGGGCCTAAAACTATAAGGACGGCTAGACTGGTAGGCTATCCGTACTTAATAATGAAGGCTGAATTGTAAATAAAATTTTAGTTTGCAATACCTAAAGTATTTGTCTTTCAGACGAAACCAAAAGGTGTTTTACTGACATGCATGTATTTTATACCTGAATAATTACTAGATCTATGAGACCTGTGTACTCAAGGGCTGGTTTCGGTCAGTAGGACCTTACCTAAGTATGACTAGACTAGACTGGCAGGCTAGCCGTACTTAAGTTCGGCAAGCCATTTCTTAATTGTAATTGTCTTTTATACATATATATGTATGCCTCTTACAACAAAAATTGCGAGCGCCGTGAAACACTTACACAAAAAAACACAAAAAAACACAAACATACCCACAACATCATAATTTACTTTTAGTCATTCCAGGCAAAAAGAAAAAAAGAAACATTCATTATTTTGTCATTTTTATTCAACATGAGTCAAACCAGATGTTCTTTTTTGTCACCAAGAGTAACATTAATTAAAAACAAACATTTTTTTTCGTTACTGTTGTCAGCATCAGAAGAAAACAAAATTGTCACTCTCTTGTCATCAAGTGGGACACCAGGAGCAAACAAAATAAATGTTCACTGTTTTGTCACTGATATCAACATCAGTGTTAAGGATTTTGCAACTTTGAGCGTGAGCAACATCATTTTAAAACAATATAAGATATATAGAGAGATAGTGGATATACGTGGAGGTGACAATATCTCTGTTGTAAATCACGAGATTCAACTCCTATCCCATTGCATTGTTCTTTAGTCTAGAAAAAAAATCCTCTTTGTTTTCACCAAGGACAGCACTATCATCAGTATAAATCGACAGCCTACTATTATAACGGTGATAACAATAATTTACACAATGACCTACGTCATTTTTTTCTTCTGAGAAAACGTTTTTAAGAGAAAAACAGTGTTTAGTCAATCTAATGACTTGAGCTAAAGTGAAAATGCCTGCATCAGGTTTTCAGTACATGACCCAAAACTACTATGTTGAGGGTACAAAACAGGTGCCAGGCATCTTTACAATACAAATAATTCAGTATCTAATAACCTGAAACAAATGACTTATAACATTATGCTACTATATTAACTGTTCTGACCGTGACATAACGATATCCTGTCACAGACTGCATGGTCAGCAGAAATGTAAACTCCCGTCTCCTAGCCTTGACCTAATGACCCCCACGACAGTTCCAGCTGTTGCCGTTTGTTCCAAATCTCCAGTAGGAGGCGCCACTTCAACTCGGGGTTTTCCCTGACGCTGTTGTTGTCCGGGTCCTTGTGGTGGTAGAACTCTCCGTACACGAGCAGCTGGCTCAAACGTGCCGCGACACACACAGGAAGGACGTGGAGCTCCGCCCAGTTCAGGGCATGACGGGACTGGTAGCCGGCTATCACGTGAGCTGGCATGACTAGAGGGTCGAGCTGAGAGCGTGTGGTCAGTGTGACGTGAGCCAGGGCCACGGCCAGTTCGAACACGGTGTAGGAGATGTGGGAGTCTTGGAAGTCCAGCAGTCCTGAGATGACCAGTGGTGAGTTGTCCGTCTCCCGGTCCGAGCTGGGGAAGGAGTGACCACCACTGCTGACCAGCACGTTACACAAGTTGAGGTCACCGTGGATCTGACCTGCAGAATTGGAAAGGACGTTTTTTCAAGGTCTTTGCATTTTGTATTTCACTCCGAAATCAACATTATTTAGATAACAGGGATGCCAAATCTCAGGTTTTCCAGGCTTTTCCAGGTGTTTTTTTTTTCAAAAATCATTTGGCATCCCTGGAGAAGAAGGCCACTGATATAAGGTCCTTCTTCTCAAGACAGCTAATTTTATAATATTACTGGAATTGGTGATACAAAGTCCCCACACCCTTGCAAAGGAAAGGGGACAGGTAAGAGAGATGTTTTTGTGTGCTCATTGAAATACTTAACAAGGTTTGTTTTAGGTGAGATGTGATGCTCCGTTCATTTTCAGGGTTTTTTTAAAAAATCATTTGGCATCCAATGGGTGGTTGGCGGGTGCTCTGGTGTGGTTTGCTTCTTCTTTCTTGTCAAACATCTATCGTCCTTATCTCCCCTTCTTCTTTTTATGTTTGTTACTCTCTTGTAACAGCTCTAATCTTCTGGCGCTCATATGACCTTATGCAGTTGCGAGCGGCGTAAAAGTTCTACTAAATTTTGCATCCCTGAGATAATTTAAGAGGCATGCTATTACCCGATCTGTCAGCACAACAGATCTGCCTTTGAATTGTCCCATTAATTAGTGTATGCTTGTTCTCTTTTGTTTTGTGGGGGGGGGGGTATCTTATCAGAGGTGGACGTTAAATTGGGACGCCAACAGGTGCTAAGAAGAATGCAGCATCCCAAGAGACATGTAGTTACTACATGTAGGTGTTTTAAAAAAAAAAAAACTTCCCTACTTGGGAATCGACTCGGGAATGTCTTCTGCGTGCAACGGCGGAGAGACTAACTGACAAGCCGTTACACCACAGACGCCAGTAGTGACTCAATTGTGGGAGACAACAGACGTATTGAGGGTCTTTGTTTCTGTGCCCGTTTAACGTCCCTCTCGACACAAGTAAGGCTATTTGAAGTGGAATCCACGCCGTTACCGAAGAGGGGAAAAAAGGGAAAGGTGGTGATTTTTTTGTGGGTTTTTTTTTGCCCATTTGCCCAAAGGCAGACATTTTTAAATTATTTTTTTTGGGGGGGGACCTCTTCTAGGTCCAACTTATGTTCATCCCCTCTGTTGTTTCGAATTCGAGTCTGTTTTACTTTACCTGTACCCTAAATGAACGTTTTTGATTATGTTGGTGGGTCGTTGGGGGGTGCTCTGGTGGGGTTGTTCCTTCTTTCCTATAAAAAATCTCTTGTCCTGATTTCTCATCCTTCTTTTTTTACTCTCTTGTAACACCCTATCTTCGGCACTTAAATGACCTCATTGTGTTGCAAGTGCCGTAAAACTCTTACTTAAACTTTTTTTTTAAACTGATTGTGTTGATGGGCTTCTCTTCGCTCACACCGAATAACCGTGGTTGTGGAGATGTGCATCTCTTTACTGTACAGCTGGGATAAATAACGCGTCGTGATAAGCTCGGGGTTGGGGGGTGGGGGTGGGGAGGGGGCACCCAATAACATGTACAATGTTGGCAGAGAGGTAAGATGTATCAGTGGCCAAATCATTCCCAGTACAGAAGGGAAGTCTGGAGTGACTCACCTCGCGTGAACTGACCACACAGCGGTAAAACTTGGTCCTCGAACTCGTTGACCACGGCTCGCACCAGTTCACGCCGCGTCTCGCCGGACACTGTCCAGAGCTTGTTCAACACGTCAGACACATTGTCCAGTCTCCAGGTGAACTTGTACTTTTGGTAGAACGGGTGGCGGAAGTTCTGAAAAGGACAATGGACAACAGGCAATCGGCAATGTTTGTCGGTTGATTTTTTAAATTATGAAATAATTTATAAAATTGTGATTTTGATTTCGTGTGTAATTGACAAGGCAGAAACAAGTATTGGTGCTGTAAAAACCAGACTATTGTACCATGATTTACTTTAAGCTTACCAACAGGTGAAAAAAAACACCCTATATGACAGATTTTCTTGTCCCTTATCACCCATCAAAATGTTTTAAGACCAAGATCAAACCTGTTTTCAACACCAGATTACCTTAACAAATAGGCTAATGGTGAATGGGTTTTCAAATTTCCTGGCCCATCTGTGTGAAACGCATTGTCTTTAGAGCTAAGGTCAACCACTTTTAGAAATCTTCAAAAGAAAACAAAGCTCGACTTTTTTTTCTCCGAAATACTACTCCCTGACTGTCTTGCCATTTTAGGCTGGGGTGCCGCTCTTTCGAGTGGTCGAATCTTATAAGTTCATGTTAAGTAATTGTGTGCGCACCTGTGCATTTTTTTTGTGTGTGTGTGTGTGTGTGTGTGTGTGTGACGTGCCTCTCTCTCTCTCTCTCTCTCTCTCTCTCTCTCTCTCTCTCTCTCTCTCTCTCTCTCTCTCTCTCTCTCTCTCTCTCTCTCTCTCTCTCTCCCTCTGAGTGTGTGTGCGTGTGTGTGTGTGTGTGTGTGTGTGTGTGTGTGTCGATGCTGTTTGTGTGTGTGTGTGGGGGGGGGGGTGTTATACCGGAACTGAATTTGTAAAGGGGACGTGTTTCGCGTTCACCCAAATCCACAAAGAAATAACCAAAGCAAACGAACAAAGTCACACCAACAACGAGGAGGAGAACTGTGCGACGTATTGTCCAAACCGGAAGAGACGGTCTGGGGTCATGTTGACCTGGGAGAGGAGGATGCCTGGAAGCCAAGACCTTAGGCACACTAGCCGCCCGTCGTACTTCTCACCTGAGGGTGTGGAAGGGGGTGGGTGGTAGTTTAGCTTTAGTAAGAGTTTTACGGCACTTGCAACACAATTAGGTCATACAAGCGCAGAAGAGTAGAGGTGTTACATGTATTAGAGAGTAACAAAGAAAAGACGCGGGAGAGATAGTAACAATATTATTATAAATAGCTGATAGAAAAGAAGGAACAACCACATATCAGACCGTTAGGGGGTTGGGGAAGGAGGAACAGAGATGTACACTTTTTCCTAGCCATATCGCGGACTCGGTAACAACGCAGTTTTTTGTGTTGGTTTTGAGAGGCAATTAATCAGAGCATACTGCTCAATACTAGATCTAGAACCACAAAATAATGATTTGCTTTTCAGCTTTAGTTGTACTTCTCCAAGTGCAGAAAGTGTTTATTAGATTGTAGAGTTGTGTATAATAGTGCGTGGAGGGTTCTCTAATGAATACATAAAATCTTTTAATTTAATTTTTTCATGAAAAAAATTACCCCCCCCCCCAAAAAAAAAGACCATAAATAAATAAATGAATAAATAAATAAATAACCCGACTTGATGGATGACGTCACTTACCAGGGCACGACAGGCGGGAGGCTTCTCTTCCGTCCATGTCCGATATAGTAGATTGTGTGCTCACGCCAGCCGCCTGGGAAAACTTCATCAGAGCGTTTACAGCTACTGGTAGGCCGACGGGGCGGGGAAGGGGGGAGGTTGTGAAAGTAACAATTAAGAACATATAAGACATAGATATAACTCTAACCTATTATGACAAATGATACACGATTTGTTTTGTTTTGGCAAGTGTTTTACAGCGCTCGCAACTGCATATGGTCATATCAGCGCGCGGGACACATTAAAAATTGTCAAGAGACCTGTCTTTCTGTACTAATAAGCAACTGCAAGATTGAAACATGACACCTGGGACAGGGTGACCAAACTATTAATTCAAAATGGACTGGATGAGTAAGGAGGATATAACATCCCCGCAGAAAGACCGTGATTCTCTATGAACATTCTCCTCACTCGGAAATCGAACTCGGCTTTCCTGCACGCAAAGGCAAAGCGCTATAACCGCTAGATCTACACCACAGATGGTGTTTTGTCACTCGAACAGTGTCGAGTCTTTAGTTGAGTGAGTGGTTGGCGGGTGCTCTGGTGTGGTTTGCTCCTTCTTTCCTATCAAACATCTATCGTCCTTATCCCCCCTTCTTCTTTTATGTTTGTTACTCTTTTGCAACCCCTCTCTGATCTTCTGGCGCTCATATGACCTTATGCAGTTGCGAGCGCCGTAAAACCTCTACTAAAAAAAGGTTTTTGTTGAATGTTGCTCATATTATTGCCTATAATTGCCTATAGTGTAGCTTGTGTCACTGACTGACGGGCTGCCACAGTAACGTAGGCCTTCAGGGGCTGCTGTCATGAACATGTGCTGCTGGTGAAGGAGGTGGGTCATTCCATGAAAAATGAATCTGCACTGACACAGAGAATGAGGTTTACTTTAGTAAGAGTTTTACGGCACTTGCAACACAATAAGGTCATATAAGTGCCGGAGATTAGAGGTGTTACAAGAGTAACAAACATAAAACAGAAGGAGGAGAGATCAGGACGATAGATGTCTGATAGGAAAGAAGGAGCAAACCACAGCAGGGCACCCGCCAACCACCCACACAGGGAATGGGGAGATGATGGCCTGCTGCCAAAATGTTGAATCTAGATGGAGCCGGGTATTTGTTTATTCCTCTTTTGGGGGGGGTGTTCGTGGGGTTTTTTTTTCTTTTTGTGAAAGGTTTTAATTTATATAATTAAACAACAACAACAACATCAACAACAACACTACCACCATCATCAACAACAACAACAAAAACCACACCACCATCAACAACAACAACAACAACAGCAACAACAACAACCATAATAACAAAAAAAACCATAACAACAACAACAACCATAACAATAAACAACCATGACAACAACAACCATAACAACAACAACGACAACAACAACAACAGCCATAACAGCAACAATACATAAAATACATAAATAATCACTGCCTTGAATTCTTTTTCCAGCAGGTCATCATCTCCACATCACACGTGTCACTGCATTGTAGCTTTATTTACAATGGAATGGTCCTAGCACACACACACCTCACACACA
>NW_004798158.1:211542-214738 GCF_000002075.1 Aplysia californica
AATGAGGATAAAACCGAAATATTATTTCTTCGTAGCAGCGCATGCAATGATATTGACAATATCAGAATAAACATCAATGGCCACGAAATATCAGCCCAAACTAAAATAAAAAATTTAGGTGTGGTGCTAGATCAAGATATGTCAATGAAATACCATGTATCCAATCTTTGTAAAAATCTATATCTCCAGCTGAAGAAAATAGGGAGCATTAGAAAATATATATCTGTTGTTGTCACCAAAACTTTAATAACATCACTTATATTGTCAAGGATTGATTATTGCAATTCCTTACTGGCAGGTGTACCTGATGAACAGTTACAACAACTACAAAGAGTACAAAATATTGCTGCCAAAATAATTACTAAAAAACTAAAGCATGATCATGTGACTCCTATTTTGAAAGCATTGCACTGGCCCCCAGTGAAAGATCGTATCATATATAAAAATCTGTTTAACTTGCTACAAGTGCTTAAATGGTTTATCACCGGACTATCTAAAACAGCTTTTAACATCCTATGTGCCTCATAGAACGCTCAGACCATCAAGTGACAAAACAACCCTTGTTAAGCCTAAAATAAATTACAAATCATATGGCCAACGCTCTTTTTCATATTTTGCCCCACTTGTTTGGAATAGGCTTCCAAAAACTATCAGAGAAGCAGAAAATCTAGAAATTTTAAAGAAGAAACTAAAATCATTTCTATTTTCATCATATTTCGATTAGACAGATTGCATCCAAGCTGTAGATCGTTGTGAGTTTGTATGTGCGTATGTGCACATGTACGTATGTGTGTATGTATGTATGTATGTATGTATGTATGTATGTATGTATGTATGTATGTATGTATGTATGTATGTATGTAGGTATGTAGGTAGGTAGGTAGGTAGGTAGGTAGGTAGGTAGGCAGGCAGGCAGGCAGGCAGGCAGGCAGGCAGGCAGGCAGGCAGGCAGGCAGGCAGGCAGGCAGGCATGCAGGCATGCATGCATGCAGGCATGCATGCATGCATGCATGCATGTAGGTAGGTAGGTAGGTAGGTAGGTAGGTAGGTAGGTAGGTAGGTAGGTAGGTAGGTAGGTAGGTAGGTAGGTAGGTAGGTAGGTAGGTAGGTAGGTAGGTATGTATGTATGTATGTATGTGTGGTGCGTGCGTGAGTGAATATGTGTTTGCATGAGTATGTAACACTATGTACCTTTAAAATTGATTTGTAAATCCATAATATGTATCATGTTAAGCGCATAGAACATTGCATAAGTGGATATGCGCTATATAAATGCAATCCATTATTATTATTGTTATTATTATTATTATTATTATTATTATTATTATTATTATTATTATTATTATTATTATTATTATTATTATTATGTATTGCCTTTGACTGCCACAGCAGAAACGACTACTAAATGACGACAGTCTTGCTGTCACTTCTTTGGAACATGTTTACCGAATAAATAATAAAATAAATCAATAAAAATTCCTCTTTATTAACGGATCCCCTGGAAAATTTACTTTAGTTTTAGTTTTAGTAGAGGTTTTACTGCGCTCACAACTGCATAAGGTCATAATATGGAAGAATGGGAGATAAGGACAATAGATGTTTGATCGGAAAGAAGAAGCAAACAACACCAGAGCACCCACCAACCACCCACAATAATTTATTTTACAAGGGCGTACAGAAACACACAAATAATAAAGTTATATTATTACATACATGCCTGAATAATACACAGTATATCCAGGGTTGGGTTGATTTAAATCAGGTCGATTTAAATCAGATGATTTTTTAAATTTAAATCAACTTGATTTTTAAAATAAAAATCAGTGATTTAAATCACTTTTTTTTAAAAATGTAGTTTTATTCAGTTTTTACATATTTCAACATTCAGAATTCCTTTCCTTGGTTTCATAAAACAGATATAAGGTTTAGCAGACTAATATAATCATGCTTAAAAGTCTGTTTTCCCCCCTTTCACTGTAAAATAATACAGTATTCAATTTACTTTTTTTTTCCATAATTGAAATCAAAGCTGGGTTGCAGTTGATTTTTATTTATATTTTAGTCAACTAGATTTTAAAGATAAAAATCAGTGATTTAAATAACTTTTTTTTAAATGTATTCAATTTTTACATACCTAAACATTCAGAATTCCTTTCCTTGGTTTAATTAAACAGATATAAGGTTTAGTAGACTAATATAATCATGCTTAAAAGTCTGCTTTCCCCCCTGTCACTGTACAATAATACAGTATTCAATTTACTTTTTTTTCGTAATTGAAATTAGGGTTGGGTTGATTTAAATCAGGTCGATTTAAATCAGTTGATTTTTTATATTTAAATCAACTTGATTTCAAAAATAAAACACAGTCATTTAAATCAATTTTTTAAATGCATTCTGTTTTTACATCTTTAAACATTTAGAATTCTTTTCCTTGGTTTTATAAAACAGATATAAGGTTTAGTATAATATAATCATGCTTAAAAGTCTGCTTCCCCCCCTGTCACTGTAAAATGATACAGTATATTATTCAATTTACTTTTTTTTCGTAATTGAAATTAGCATTTTTTTTTCTTTTTCATTTTAGACAAACACAAGCGCGCACACACACTGTAATAAAACGCAAGTTTATCTATGCATAATTACCCCCCCCCCCCCCCCTTTCCTTTTAGACTGACATTTTCTTCTTTTTTTTGTCTGTAGCCATAATTCACTGATATAGCAGATTATGGCTTTCATTTGCAGTTGCTTAAATTAATCATTAGTTAAAATAAAGACAATGCATTTTGCACTAAAAGAACATACTTTTAGCCATCAAAAACCCCAAACTGTGTCGACATAAAAAAAAAATATATATATATATATAAAGTCGGATTTAAATTTTGAAATGACCAAAATTGTGTCGACATTAAAAAAAAAAAATATATATAAAAAATCGGATTTAAATTTTGAAAATCCGATGTTTCTAATTTTTATTTTAAAAAATAAAAATAAAAATCACCAACCCTGAGAATATCACAAACATAGGCGTGTGTGTGTGTGTGTGTGTGTGTGTGTGTGTGTGTGTGTGTGTGCGTGTGTGTGTGTGTGTGTGTGCGTGTGTGTGTGTGTGTGTGTGTGTGTGTGTGTGCGTGTGTGTGTGTGTGTGTGTGCGTGTGTGTGTGTGCGTGTGTGTGTGTGTGTGTGCGTGTGTGTGTGT
>NW_004798158.1:214838-217324 GCF_000002075.1 Aplysia californica
GTGTGTGTGTGTGTGTGTGTGTGTGTGTGTGTGTGTGTGTGTGTGTGTGTGCGTGTGTGTGTGTGTGTGTGTGTGTGTGTGTGTGCGTGTGTGTGTGTGTGTGTGTGCGTGTGTGTGTGTGTGTGTGTGTGTGTGCGTGTGTGTGTGCTCAAGAACACACCTCAGTGATCCTCCCCTTAGCCACCATGTCTCCGACACACCTAATTTGCATGTATTCGTGCAGCTTTGATTGCTGTTGCCGTTGAACCAAAACTGAAGAGCAGACACTCAGATGTGTTATTGGAAAGCGATGGTTCAATTCTGGAGTTTTTCTTTACGACACATAGATCTACATCTAATGATTGAAACCTATAATTTTATACATTCTAAGGCTTGAAATCATGAAAATCCGGCTCTATCATGCTCTAAAGAAAATTGAATGCTTCAGTCATTTACTCGTAATGTTTTAGAGCTGAATAGTGTTTGATTTTCTCTCAAGAGCGGTGCAAAAGTCGGCGCCACCAGAATGATAGCCTATACATTTTATTATGCTTTTCGAGTTGAGGAAAAATCTAGTTCTCCAGCAGAATATCAATTATTATCCCTAGTCAGTGCATTCTCTGAATGAAAGAAGGGTCCATATACCTCACATTTTTAGTGGGCGTAGGCCCTAATAATGACATTGGGTCACGTTCGTGTTTGATTGTCGTTTATAGCATTTTTAGTGTCCTCGCCACCTCTAAAAAGATTACACCTTTCCACTTAATACTGTATGCTTTAAGGCTAAATTGGCGTCATCCACGTCGCCTCTTCACCACAAAAAAAGTTATAAACGTTTAGTCACACTAACTTTTCTCGTGAGCCCAGCGTCTGTAGCACAGTTTCATTTTCAACCTGCCTCTTTAAAACATGCTATACAGCAGAATGCGGAAGAAGGATTTGAAAAGCACGTTTTGTTGGTCTCTAAAGTTTCTTTAATCCTGGTGAACATAATTTGTAGAATGCAGTCTATGTCAACCTGCGCCCCTGTATAAACGCACCCAATGTCATCAAAATGTGTAGGCCGTTGCTATTCAAAGAGCGCTTTACTTTATGCACTTGTATTGGTTGATGAATTCAGTATGTGCCAGCGCAAATCATAATCAGACGAAAGTTGCACCTCTGGTTGCACTGGGCTAAGCAGAACTACGAGGCCCAAAAGGGAAGGAAAACAAATTCCCGGCGCTGGTGTGCACTAGCCTACGGGCGTGCGAATGAAGGGCAAAGCACCAATCTCTCCATAGGCTAGTCGAGTGCGCACGCAACCTGTCCTTAAATTCTTGTCCTTCATTTGGTTAAATTGGTTCTAATAAATAGTAGATCTACTACAGTTCCATATTTTGGTCAAATATTGTCCGATTGACTTCATTTATCATTTAAATGAGTGGGATAGGTTATACGTTTTGGCAATAGATTCTAATATTCATCTAGTTTGTGACATTTCAGACTTTTCTACATTTTGATTCGCACCGACGCATAAAATACTATTGTTTTTGGAAGGCGTGTTCAACTGTGACAATAGCATGGCATCTTGTGAACTGCAAGCAAAGATTGCAAGTTACAAAATGGAGCTGTCGATAGTGGTGCAATCTTGTGCTCACTATAAAAAAGCTTTCCTCTTTCATTTGATGCATGTTTCATTACTGTGTGGCTGAGGAGTACGAAGTTGTTACATATATTTTAAAAAACAACAACATTAGGCCTACATTATAACATTACAATTTCTCATTACATTGAGGTCAAAATTCGTGATGCAGCTTATTCCCAAACACCCTATAAACGAGTGAATCAATGTCACCTTACTTTGCACAGTTGTTTGTAGTTTGTATCCATTCGTCTCTACTTAATCAAATTTTCCATTTTTATTAGATAAACCCTATCCGTACTCCCTGGGCCTGGGGTCATTTTGTACCCCCGGGGTTGTTTCTTCACATTTTAGAATACTTCTAGAACGAAGATCTCTTTGAAACGTTCAGTATTTCTCAAAAAATCATTTTGACAGACTGCTATGCAAAGCGTATGGATCGGATTAACGAGTAAATTTTCTCTGTGGAAATGATGGCACTGAGTTCCCCACGTCGTATGGATACGATAATAAAACACAACGTACCGTACGGATACGGTTAAAAACGTTCTTCATAAATATAGGCCCCTGGCCCATATAAAATTCGAAAAATCTATGTTACGTAAAAATAAAAATAATGAGAGTGTTCACAGGACTTCCCGCTTCTCACACATATCTTGCATTCGCCCACTCGCATATTGTGGCCTACGTCAGTGCTCACTGCTTACCACCAATGGCACTTCTTTTGTGTCAGAACTTTAGCACACGCATAAATGTGATCTCCTAAAAAATTACCAGTGAAATTGTAAAGACTTTCTGCTCCAACTTCATTATTTGTCGGAGGAGCAGCATGCTGATGAGTGAGTGAGTGATTGTGTGAGTGTGTGTGTGTGTGTGTGTGTGT
>NW_004798158.1:219831-221040 GCF_000002075.1 Aplysia californica
CTCTCTCTCTCTCTCTCGCTCTCTCTCTCGCCCTTTTTAACTCCAAGTGAAGCATATGCCATCAACAACATTTCTGTCCTGTGCTTCCTTCTCTAACTGTGTCCATGATGACCCCGCTTTTTCCATTTCCGCTTGCGCCGCTCACCTCCATGTCATCATTGGTCTTCCTTTCTTACGTTTTCCTTGTGGGTTCCAGGCCAAAGCTTGTTTGATTGTGCTTGTCGGAGGTCTCCTCAGCTTGTGCCCATTTCCATTCCTTCACCTATGTCTTCCTTTACTGGTCCCTGGCTTGTTCTTTCCCACAGTTGAGCATTTAGGACTCGACCATACCACTTGATCCCCACTATCCTTAGACATCCACCTCTCGCATTATTATAGACAATATACAAAAAAAACCTTTAACTTTAATGGTTGCAACTGCCTATACTGAGTTTAGTTTGTGAAAATATTAATTCTGTACCCATGAAAATAACAAAATTATGCCTGCACGAAAATAACGTTTTATAGAGGGTCACGATACCCAAATGTGTAAGAATTTGCCTGGAACGCAGAACTAATGTGCATCTGACTAGATCTACCTGAATCACGTACTAGACCTGTAAAGTCATATATTATTATTATGATGCCATTGATGATTGCAAAGTCTGTGCATAACAGGTTTTGAAAACTGTATGCCAGTCTTCCCTTTAACTGCTTCACCACAGACGTTGGCTCTTTGTTTCATGATCCACCATATTAACACAGAAATAATGACAATTTATTCACAACTGTTATTCCCAAAACTACTTGCAATTCTTTTGATAATGTTTTACGATTCTAAATAATATTTTGTGTGTGATGAGTGGCGCCGGTAGGCTAGTGGATATAGGCTGCCCGACCTGTAATGTAATAGTAAGCGTGTGGGTTTGGGGGTTTCAGTCTGAGCTCGGTCCGACGCTGGGTCTTTGGGAAAGGCACTTTAGAAGAATTTTCCCATTAATTGGCACGGTCCCTTTGTAGATGTACGTTAGTTTGGAGGTCCTCCTTTTAAGTAACCTTACACAATGTTGCATGGGGCGTAAAACCAATACAATTTCAGGTTTACGTTGGGGATGTTGTATTGGTTGGCGTCGTGTCTATAGCAAGGGGGTAGGCTGTTTGTCAATAATCATTTTTGTTCGTAACAGGCTGTTTGTGTTTGTGTGTGTGTGTGTGTGTGTGTGTGTGTGT
>NW_004798158.1:222992-225629 GCF_000002075.1 Aplysia californica
CAGGGGCCAAAAAGTTCGTAATGTCCAGGAAAATGAATTTTTTTGTGAGGACGGATATGAAATCATTATTTCTTTTGATGATTGTAGGTTTATATTCCGCCTCCTTCTCCTCATCCTCCTCCTCCTCCTCATCATCATCATCCTTTTCGAGTACGAACCGTTTAACGAAATAGGGTTTTATCAGATTTATATCATACCTCCCTGAGTTATAACCAACAACTGGCACTTGACGAAGATAATTGTCCAACACGTTGAGTAACTTCGTATCGTTCCTATTGTAAATCTCCTCGTAAGCAGAAGCAAAGTCTTCTTTTAAAAGAGTGTAAGCTTTATCGGCAATTTCTTCTAGATAATCACCCATTCTGTCTACCAACTTTTGTGAGTCTCCATCACTAACAAAACATTTAGGACTGGTAAAACCTGGTACATTAGAACAAATACAGAGAGACATGGGGACGTGTTCCGCGGTGTATTTTGTTTTGTCCGACTTTTTATCCGTCTGTTTGAAATATGCTTCAAAATCGTAGGCAGCTCTAAAAGGATACATAAAGTTTGTATCTACATTGATCCCATTCTCTTTTAGAATTTCAAGACTTGTCTGTGGTATTTGATAAACACCACCGGGGTAGACTTGTTGTTGTCCTGTTGGTCCGTTACACGACCGTTCGTGTCTGTTTAAACGAGCTTTTTTTTTCCCATAACTTCCCACATTTCGAACAGCCAAATGAATGTGTTAGTCTATCTATGTCCTTGATGTAACAAAAATGGTTTTCATGAAATAAAACGTACATAGTGTCCGTGTATCGACGCTCACTTCTTACATGTGGTTGAAGGCAATCCTCGTCGTTGTCAAAGGTAAAAACATCTATGTTGATATTAAAATGTTCTTCTAGTTTTACCAAGTTACTGAGCTTCACGGTTTTCCTCCCCCAACTTTTCTTCAGTTCTTTAGCTGGTCGGTTGATGGAATGTAGAGAGGCTCCTTTTGCCAAAGCTAAACATCGGAAAACACAGAGTTGATCGTTGTAGACTCTCCCACTTTTTTTATCCTTTTCCAATACAAAGATACCCTTACTGTTTCTTATTTTTGTAGGTACTGGAGTCGTAAAACAACATCCGATAGGAAAATCCCGTATAGAATCAACAAAAAACGTCGTGCTCGTAATCATCGATACAACCCATTTTGATGACGGACGATGATTAATCGCGTACGCTAATATGTCACGATTGTTGATTGTCTTCATGAAGTCCCTAAAATTGTCAAAATTGTTAATGTGACGTGGTACTTCCAACACTCGACCTACGTTGTTAGAGGCATGGTAGAATCTGTATTGTTCCAATTCACGGTTATACAGGATAAAACTATGACTGTAGTTGATCTTAAAGCGCTTGGTTTGGCGATTAAAAATACTCCTCAAAACACTTTCCCAATCTTGAGGTTTGTCTTGTGTTTCCCATCTGATGTTGTAAAAAGCGTGGTTTTTGTTCTGTGTAGGTTCTTTAAATCTACTTTTAATCGATGACCAGTTGTCCTTGTATGTTTGTCTCAGATGAGGTTGAACAGCGGGTAAAGCTCCCTCTAAACGAGAATCTTCCTCTTCTCGCACTAACTCGAGCGGTTGTAGTTGGGGTTGTTGTACCTCCCACTCAGCATCTTCCCCTCTCACCAATTTTAACACCAAACGTGGTTTCTTACCTGAGCGTTTGCTCTCGTCTAAAGTATTCTCACCATCCTGTGAAGTACGTTTTCGCCTTTCTCCTTCTCCCGAGAAATGTGCTCGTTGTTTTTTGTTCAAATCCATCTTTTCACACAGTTTTTTTTCTTCTTCAAACACCAATGACCACACCTCACATACATACACGTAAACACACTAAACCACAGAAAACATGGGAATTTTTCTATTCCTTTAATTCTCACTCATGGTCTCCGAGCACAGTAAGGAAAAGAAAAAAATCACTGACACTTCTGACCACTCGTAATCATTCTCTCGGTGGCTGGTCCCTGTTTGTATCCCATCGACTGTAAAAGCTCGAAATGTTTCCACTGAGAGTCATATCACAACTGTTAGGGTCCTCGTTCGGTCCCTCGTTTAAAGAATCCATACACGACTGGATACAAGGAATATTTTTCACCAATTGTTCAAACTGTTTCTTTGAAAGGGTGATACCTACTCTCGAAGGAATAACCACACTTTGATTCGGAGTCAGTAGAGATTGTACCACTTTACACTTCACGAACTTCAACTCTGATTTTCCCACTTTGCTCGACTTCGAACATGTCACATATAGATCTTTTCCCAAAGGAAAATTCGTAGTAACTCCTGCTCTCATCTTTTTCTACAACTGAAAACAAAGTTTTTTAAATCCAGCTCCGCAGATTGCATTTTTATACCTTACGCAACTAGTCACCATTGCATTGTGGGAATTTTGTTTTGATTGGATACATAAGTTTCAAGTTAGTTTGTTTTGTTCGTTGGTTGTTGTTGTTTTTTGTTTTGTTTTGTTTTTGTTTTGTTTTTTGTTGTTTTTGTTGTTGTTCTTGTTGTTTTTCACCCCACCCTCTCCAACTACACACACACACACACACACACACACATTTACTCTCGTCGTACGGGTGGTGAGTTAGGTGTTTTGTAA
>NW_004798158.1:225729-228745 GCF_000002075.1 Aplysia californica
CCTACCAGTTTTGACTAATGTATTATTTGTACTGCTGAAGAATAACAGTCCTGTTTATTTTGCGCTCCCCAACACAAAAACTAGATCTAATACAATCTTTTGGGGTCCCGTGTCCCGATTTTGGTGTCAGTATTTGTAAGTTACGTAAAAATGTGTCAGCATACTGCAAATTGTTATGCTTCAAGAAAAACAAAATAAGAAAACGGGGATGATGATGATGATGATGATGATGATGATGATGATGATGATGATGATGATGATGGCGGTAACGATGATAATGCTGTCATGTTGGAAATTATGTGCAAGTTAATCTTGGTGTCAATTTATTTCTTCGTTTGACGCTTACTCCAGACCCCCCACCCCTACCCCCACCCCACCCGGATGTCCGGGGAAGCAGGACAGAACCCCCATTCCCTACTTCGTGGGTGGTTGGTGGGTGGTTGGTGGGTGCTCTGGTGTGGTTTGCTTCTTCTTTCCGATCAAAACGTCTATCGTCTTTATCTCCCCTCCTTCTTTTTTTGTGTTTGTTACTCTCTTGTAATACCTCTAATCTTCGGCACTTATATGACCTTTTTGTGTTGCAAGTGCCGTAAAACACTTACTAAACCACACACAAAATTCCCAACTTCTCGCATAGAGAGGCCAGAAATTTGGAAATACGTGAGTACGAATACATATTAAATCAAGTGCTTTATTGTTGTTTGTTTATTTTCTTATGAGTAGTAAATGATGGGGTTTCACAAAGTTACTTCTCGGTCGACTTGCGTGCGTCTGTGTGTATTTCGGTCTGTGTGGGCTGCCTCCCTAAACACTTGTACAGTTCTTGCCTGTAGCTGCGGTTGAATTTGAGATAAACGAGCATGTTGAGGGAGGAACAGGCGGCAAATAGACAGAGACGAGCGGATCCTGACAAGGCATACAGGTAGCCCAGACGACGGAAGTCGTTAAATTCTGGCTCCAAGAACGTAGCATACGTCACGCACACAGATGGTAAGTTGCAGACGACAAACATGGCGGCCACTAAGGTTGTAGACTTTACCGCTTGTAAACTCCGCCCAGACAAGTGAACACTTGGTTTCTTAACACCGGATTGTCCTTTAGAGGTGGGGTCGTCATTTCCTGCTCGTGATGTTGAGCCCCGGAAGCGGGAGGACTCTCTCATCTTGATTACAATGATCGTTAGACAGACGATGATGATGATCTGGGCGGCGGTAGGCAGAACGTTCTGGATAAATGCGTCAAAAGCTTCCATGATTTGTCGTCGGTTTTCTCCGAACCATAGAACCACCCGAGTTGTGTTGGAGCGAGGGTCCCACTTCTCCTCAAGTCCGAATGTGGCATAGCCCGGGACGAACCAGGATGCGATGAAAACCACGAGGAGTAATATGGCGGCGACAGCCCGACCTCTCGTGAACTCATGCTGAAAGCTGAAGGGTAGGGCCACACAGAAACACTTTTGAACGGTCAGATACACCGTTATCACTATAGAGCAGTTGTAGGCCATGTGAGAGTAGCTTAAGAAACTGAACGATAGGTAGACATACGGCACTCTCAAACGGACGTTCAGGTAATTCAGAACGTTGACCAGCAGGGAGCCGAGGTACAGGAGTAAGTAGGTCAGATCAGTGAGGGAGAGCGCGAAAAAAGAAACGCTGGTGGCGTTCTCGAAGATTCCAATTTTACTGAAGACGACAATGTTACAGACGTTAGTCGCTATCCCAAGTGACGAAATACTCAAGTTGATAACAGTGAACGCCCTCTTGATGACGTCAAAGTGCGGGATAAGCAGGTAACGAGATGAAGTCACGAAGTGAGTCAGAGTATAGTTTGAAGCCTCCATAAGGAAGCAGACTGTTTCTGTTGATGCCTAGAGCAGTAGATGTGAATAGGTAGACGGTGAGCGAGTCACTGAGCTTACGTTTAAGATGTATGTTATGGTCTTCCTATTCTCAGGCAGGACGCTACCGACATGGATACTGGTTCTTTATGGTAGGCACGCCTAAGTGAACTCCTTCAGCAGTCGTTTGGGTATGTGTTTTTATATAGTGTACCGCTGGCTGGTAGTTATCACATAGTATTCAGACAGAATGTGGAACGGCAGCTGGCGACCGTGAGTGCAGGTGGGTCTTTACACGTCAACCTCTGAGTCAGAGATGACGCCTCTAGATAGAACATCCACTGAATGATGGGTTCAATCCCTCTAACTAGTTTGGCATAATATGACAGACTCCAACACCATTGGCAATTCAGAAAATTATAGAGAGCCCTAGAAACCACGACTAGCCCAGGACGTACGTATCGTCTTGTCATACGGCTTTGATACCACTAGCAAGGCAGACAGACAGTGATTCTAATTGAGCCACTTAACCCACGGCAAAGGTCTTATATTTTCTTCCCACAAAGTTCAAATGCTACCATCATTTTTTTTCTTGCTCAAACGAAAGTATTTTGTAGAGCACCTGAGGGGGAAAAAACCTTGTATTTTAGCAATTTAACAGCTCAAATTTTTGGGGAAAAAATATGAAATTTGTTGTAATGAAACACGCGGTAGTTATTCGAATTTATGGGCGACAGTCCTATTAGCACATTTATTCTGAAACCTTTTTTGTCAAATTGAAACAATCTGTAGTCTTTTTTGTGTTACATATCTGAAAAGCTTGTGGCAAATTAAACCAATTTGGACAATTTTTACAGCGATTCTATATCTTTCTCTGTGCGCCATTAAGAAATTTGCAGTCGTGAGGGAATGCCTGATATATTCAGTTAAAGTGTTTGCCTAATAGATTCCTTATTCTCTAAGTAGGGCATTTCTTTGAGAATAAGACCGATATAATAATAATGCTCAACTTACGTAATTAAGGTTTATTGATTCATGATACACGTAATGTTCTTTTTAAAATGGTTGCTTTCGATTGTTTCTCGATGGTTTAAAAATACAAAGGTAGAAGAAAGCTTACGCGCGCACGTACACAAACACGCAGGCTTGCACACACACACACACACACACACACACACA
>NW_004798158.1:228845-233267 GCF_000002075.1 Aplysia californica
TTTCTCACTCCAAACTTGTTGACAGTAGGTGTAATCTTCATCAGAAATGTGAGAATTCTTCAACGAGCTGTAAAAGGCTTCTTTGGGTGGTAGCGCTGTCTCTTTAAGCTGACTTAAATCAGTTATGTATTCATAAGGAAAAAATCCTTTTTTCTCAGACACGCCGTATGCTGCTAAATATCTAGAATAGTTAAAACCAGGGGCCAAAAAGTTCGTAATGTCCAGGAAAATGAATTTTTTTGTGAGGACGGATATGAAATCATTATTTCTTTTGATGATTGTAGGTTTATATTCCGCCTCCTTCTCCTCATCCTCCTCCTCCTCCTCATCATCATCATCCTTTTCGAGTACGAACCGTTTAACGAAATAGGGTTTTATCAGATTTATATCATACCTCCCTGAGTTATAACCAACAACTGGCACTTGACGAAGATAATTGTCCAACACGTTGAGTAACTTCGTATCGTTCCTATTGTAAATCTCCTCGTAAGCAGAAGCAAAGTCTTCTTTTAAAAGAGTGTAAGCTTTATCGGCAATTTCTTCTAGATAATCACCCATTCTGTCTACCAACTTTTGTGAGTCTCCATCACTAACAAAACATTTAGGACTGGTAAAACCTGGTACATTAGAACAAATACAGAGAGACATGGGGACGTGTTCCGCGGTGTATTTTGTTTTGTCCGACTTTTTATCCGTCTGTTTGAAATATGCTTCAAAATCGTAGGCAGCTCTAAAAGGATACATAAAGTTTGTATCTACATTGATCCCATTCTCTTTTAGAATTTCAAGACTTGTCTGTGGTATTTGATAAACACCACCGGGGTAGACTTGTTGTTGTCCTGTTGGTCCGTTACACGACCGTTCGTGTCTGTTTAAACGAGCTTTTTTTTTCCATAACTTCCCACATTTCGAACAGCCAAATGAATGTGTTAGTCTATCTATGTCCTTGATGTAACAAAAATGGTTTTCATGAAATAAAACGTACATAGTGTCCGTGTATCGACGCTCACTTCTTACATGTGGTTGAAGGCAATCCTCGTCGTTGTCAAAGGTAAAAACATCTATGTTGATATTAAAATGTTCTTCTAGTTTTACCAAGTTACTGAGCTTCACGGTTTTCCTCCCCCAACTTTTCTTCAGTTCTTTAGCTGGTCGGTTGATGGAATGTAGAGAGGCTCCTTTTGCCAAAGCTAAACATCGGAAAACACAGAGTTGATCGTTGTAGACTCTCCCACTTTTTTGATCCTTTTCCAATACAAAGATACCCTTACTGTTTCTTATTTTTGTAGGTACTGGAGTCGTAAAACAACATCCGATAGGAAAATCCCGTATAGAATCAACAAAAAACGTCGTGCTCGTAATCATCGATACAACCCATTTTGATGACGGACGATGATTAATCGCGTACGCTAATATGTCACGATTGTTGATTGTCTTCATGAAGTCCCTAAAATTGTCAAAATTGTTAATGTGACGTGGTACTTCCAACACTCGACCTACGTTGTTAGAGGCATGGTAGAATCTGTATTGTTCCAATTCACGGTTATACAGGATAAAACTATGACTGTAGTTGATCTTAAAGCGCTTGGTTTGGCGATTAAAAATACTCCTCAAAACACTTTCCCAATCTTGAGGTTTGTCTTGTGTTTCCCATCTGATGTTGTAAAAAGCGTGGTTTTTGTTCTGTGTAGGTTCTTTAAATCTACTTTTAATCGATGACCAGTTGTCCTTGTATGTTTGTCTCAGATGAGGTTGAACAGCGGGTAAAGCTCCCTCTAAACGAGAATCTTCCTCTTCTCGCACTAACTCGAGCGGTTGTAGTTGGGGTTGTTGTACCTCCCACTCAGCATCTTCCCCTCTCACCAATTTTAACACCAAACGTGGTTTCTTACCTGAGCGTTTGCTCTCGTCTAAAGTATTCTCACCATCCTGTGAAGTACGTTTTCGCCTTTCTCCTTCTCCCGAGAAATGTGCTCGTTGTTTTTTGTTCAAATCCATCTTTTCACACAGTTTTTTTTCTTCTTCAAACACCAATGACCACACCTCACATACATACACGTAAACACACTAAACCACAGAAAACATGGGAATTTTTCTATTCCTTTAATTCTCACTCATGGTCTCCGAGCATAGTAAGGAAAAGAAAAAAATCACTGACACTTCTGACCACTCGTAATCATTCTCTCGGTGGCTGGTCCCTGTTTGTATCCCATCGACTGTAAAAGCTCGAAATGTTTCCACTGAGAGTCATATCACAACTGTTAGGGTCCTCGTTCGGTCCCTCGTTTAAAGAATCCATACACGACTGGATACAAGGAATATTTTTCACCAATTGTTCAAACTGTTTCTTTGAAAGGGTGATACCTACTCTCGAAGGAATAACCACACTTTGATTCGGAGTCAGTAGAGATTGTACCACTTTACACTTCACGAACTTCAACTCTGATTTTCCCACTTTGCTCGACTTCGAACATGTCACATATAGATCTTTTCCCAAAGGAAAATTCGTAGTAACTCCTGCTCTCATCTTTTTCTACAACTGAAAACAAAGTTTTTTAAATCCAGCTCCGCAGATTGCATTTTTATACCTTACGCAACTAGTCACCATTGCATTGTGGGAATTTTGTTTTGATTGGATACATAAGTTTCAAGTTAGTTTGTTTTGTTCGTTGGTTGTTGTTGTTTTTTGTTTTGTTTTGTTTTTGTTTTGTTTTTTGTTGTTTTTGTTGTTGTTCTTGTTGTTTTTCACCCCACCCTCTCCAACTACACACACACACACACACACCCCAATGAACTTAAAGATAAATATAACTCATAGATGTCACATATGTTACATAAAAAATCCATTTAATCCACGCGCGGTGACATCGATCTGTTTACTCCCAACACACCATGTGCTCACACACACACACACACGCAACAACACATACTAAGGAATTTAAAGATCAACAAAAAACTCGTGGGGCAGGATCACATAAAACAAAAAACATACCATCTTTTTTCCCGGGCGCCTGGGCTGCTTTTCCAACATATCACCAAAAAAAAAACAACAACAACCACACGGGATACCTCGAACATTACCACTTCCCACCTAAACCCACAACATCAACATTTTCTACTCAATCTAAAACAACGCAACTTTTTGTTTCCCCCCGTAAATCACATACACATACAACACTACCATACACCACCTCGACACTAAAACACTACCCAAAATCAGCTCCATTTAGAACACTACCCAAAACCACCTCGATTTTAGATCATTACCCAAAACCAGCTCCATTTAGAACACTACCCAAAACCACCTCGATTTTAGATCATTACCCAAGACAAGGCCTTTTCAGACCAGTACCCAAAACACGGCCTTTTTGGACCTTCTCTATCTACTTATGTCCCTACAACACCAGCAAAATCTATATCCATTTTATTAAAGATAATCGTCGTGTGTCATATACAGGGGAATGCAAAAGTAGGTATGCTACTAGATCATTGTAACGATGCTTCATTCATTAATTAAGACATCAATTCCTGGCCACAAAAGGCTGGATAATGACAGTCAAATTTGTAAACAAATCAATTGATAATACATTAGTAGTATTGACATTTCTGCTTCTTTGCCTCCTGTTTGTGTATTCACATTTTTTGTTAGATTTACTGTTTAAAACGTGTTGTGACCTTTAAACCGCGAGGTTACGTGAAATTACGTTTTGCCTAAAGTGGTAAAACATAAATCTTTTCTCGATTATTTTGGTTGGTGAACGCACAATGTGAATTCAGAATTTGTTTTCATTCACAACTCAGTAATGCCGCCTCGAATATTTTTTTAAAGAAGCTCAATATGCTCTTATTATTGGAAAGCTTTTCGTGTGTGGCTTCATACTATTTGATTTTTTATTGTCATTACCCTGTCGAACAAGTCAGATTTTGCCCCTGAGCGATCTACCTCATCTGATTTACGTATTTTCCGTCCATGAAGTTCTAAAGTCTCCCGAGAACCCACACGTATTTCTGTTGCTTCTATTTTATTTTCGCTGTTAGTCCCTACTCACGACTGAACAGAAAGGTTGACCACACTTTTTTTTTTAGGTTTGCAATCATAAAAATTGTCGGATGATATATCTTGGACATCATCATCCAGTGTCAGATCTGCGACAGACATCGGCGACCATGGTTTTCCATTCATTCCTTTGCTCGGATGCTCTAAAAAAAAAGCTACGTTTCCCTGATCTTTCCCTGTTACCAGTACCCATTTGTTTAGGTTCCCTAAGTATGTTGTTCTGGGCCTACCCCTGCCTCGCTTGCCCTCAATTTTTGCCAGTGAGAGCTAGATGTTCAAGACCCTTATGTCTATTCAGGTGTCCCTAAAACTGCATTTGTCGTTTCTTGGTCATAAAAAAAAATAATTACTGGGGGGGGGGGGGT
>NW_004798158.1:233367-235409 GCF_000002075.1 Aplysia californica
GCTGGGCTGCTTTTCCAACATATCACCAAAAAAAAAACAACAACAACCACACGGGATACCTCGAACATTACCACTTCCCACCTAAACCCACAACATCAACATTTTCTACTCAATCTAAAACAACGCAACTTTTTGTTTCCCCCCGTAAATCACATACACATACAACACTACCATACACCACCTCGACCCAAAAACACTACCCAAAACCAGCTCCATTTAGAACACTACCCAAAACCACCTCGATTTTAGATCATTACCCAAAACGGGGAGTTTTTTTTAAATCATTACCTAAAACGGGCAGTTTTTAAATCATTACCTAAAACGGGGGGGAACTAGACCCCTTCTTTCTACTGATGTTCTCCTCCTTTTTGCATTTTCATTAACTTTAGATACGTTAATACCTCATCTATTTACAGTCGCCTTTGCTACTCAATATTTTAGTGCAGTCAATTTGGCGATGTCGTGTCGGCAAAACCTGTCTTTTGTAGTCGCTTTAGCCAATTTGTCGGGTAAGTGATACCTCATGTTTTGTTTTACCGTGACTTTGGCTATGCCCAGCGTTCTTTCTTGACCAGGGATAATTATTTTCATCGCAGCTAATGAACTTTTCCCTTCCGCTCAGGACTCCTCAGGGATACTGCAAGCAAACTATTAGTTTTTAGTTTGTGTTTTTGTTGTTGTTGTTGTTGTTGTTGTTGTTGTTGTTGTTTTGGGGGGGGGGTGTTCATTGCAGTCGTTTTTATTGCAGCGTTCTCTCATTTCTGTTACGGTTTCCTTATATACATTATATATATACAGAAAGGGAGCATTTTTCTCCACTTCCGAGGATCTCAGAAGCGGATCTAGGACAGTGCTTGCCAACCAGGGCGATAATATAATGACCCACTTGTGGGTGATTCGGTTAATTTGGTGGGAGATGGGGTCAGCCAGGTAGGAAATGACAGATGTTATTTAATGCCCCGCTTGGAAGTATACTCTGTCACATTTTTAAGTATACATATGTTGAAGCTCAATAAAACAAAATCTATGCCACCAATTACTTTCAAATTTACACACTAATTACGTGATATAGGCACCTTACCTGTCGCTGGTGAGCTGCTTTCAGATTTCTGAACGCGCGAGTGGTTTTGTATCTGCATGCGTGTTACATGTTTCGTGTTTTTTTGAGAATTATTCATAATACGGCAATGATTTGTTTTTAAAAAAAGCACACATCAAAGTTTTGTCATTTTTGTAACAATTCGCCAGTGATAAAACGTGTTTTGTCTACGTTTGATGTCACGCCCTACGAGAAAATGTGCGAAATCAGCTTGTTGGAATGATCCGCGGGGGTGCCTTAGTATCCACAGTTGCGAGACATTTTAATGTAACACGAAGAACTGTGTTGATTCAAGGCGGCGACGATGTCAGGCCGTCATCAACGCTACTGTACTGATCGTATTACTTTTGTTGACCACCCCCACACTCTTGTAAGTCGTCAATAAACCTGTTATGTTAACATTCCGTATTGTTTTTGCTTTTTTACGTTTTTAAAATTGATTGAATTCGTATTCCTGAAATTTTAAAGAATATAGACTTTTTGTGAAACTAGGTATCTTAATTTTAACACAGTGTATACTTAAAAATGTGACAGAGTATATATGGTAACATGGTGAAATCGGGCGCCCGTCAAAACAATGAAATCAAAGTAATCAGCCTTTTTTTTGTTTTGTTTTTTGCTATACACCTTTTATATGTCCTTTTATAAATGTATTTCTGTGTGAATGATACCGAAAAACAACGTTTGTTAAAGGCAGTACGGTAAGAATGTATATATAATTTCCAGTTTCAAAGGACGCTCAATTGGCTCAACTTTTGGAAGTCGCGGTACTTTGGCTGCCATTTTCTCGCTAATTTTTGCCTCTCAGACCAGGCGACCCCCTCCTTAAATTCTAATATCTTGACTTCTATTCAAGATTGATAGGTATTTTTTTTCGCCAAATGCAAGACGAATGAACACCCTTTAAAATGATATCAATAACTCTATATATATGTGTATATAT
>NW_004798158.1:235509-237395 GCF_000002075.1 Aplysia californica
ACACACACACACACACACACACACACACACAACTAAGAACACACATCGGTATAAATAAGGGAAGGGGGGATGGGGAGATTTTAAAAATATATTGTTTCGTTGAACTTTTGCTTTAAAAGAATAAGAGGCAGTCGGCAGACTTCGAGCTGTTTAGTTCAAATCTATAGGCCGTTCATGATCAAATCCATTTCTTATTTCATGTCTTATTTTTTCGAAGTTTTATTTCCCCTTCAAATGTGAACATAGCGAGTTCAAATGTAATATAGCAAGAGAAAATCTAACCTTGGTGAAGTTTTTGTGACATTTAAAGTTCATGTGACACCTATTTTGTTTTAATACTATGACATACTTTCTAAGATCAAATGTGAACATAGCAACTTCAAACAGAGCACAATTTCTTTTTCAAATGTGACATTGCACGCTCAAATGTGACATCAATGAAAACGTGAGTTATTTTATCTTTGAAGAAGGGAAAAGTGCCTATGATTTACTCCAAAACCACTGATGCAGACAAAACCCGAAATAACTAGGCATAATTTTGGATTTGCAAGGTGTGAATCATACAGCAGCCTACAATATTATATTATTGTAAAAGAGCAGAGGAGAGAGATTGCCAAGTTGCTACCTCAGAAATACAAAGTTCTATCTGACATTTCTGGCCGTTTCGAATTATTAAGACCATGAGGTCAGATACCAAATGATGTTTCTGCTCTATCAAGACCGTAAGATTATTCGGTGTCGTTATTAAGATATTCAAAGTCAAAGAATTTTGCCTGCCTGATTTATGAGACAAGATGTTTTCACGTAATTTCAAGTTTTCCTATATTTCACGGGGGTGTATATGTGACGCGGGGTATGTGATTGTTTTTGTTATTTGCTACAGCAATGAAATAAGTAGCCTTCTGTTAATAAATATTATTTTCTCATTAATTCATTTTTTTTTCACATCACCTCAAGTCAGTTTCTCTACTGGGGTAGAAGGAGGAAGAGTGGAAAAATTGTTGTTTTGAAACCTTTCACAGCCTTGTTGCATATTGCACTTGCAATGTCTCATAATTTATCTCTGTATTCATTCACATTTGAAATGACAGTTTTCACATTTGAACGCACTATGTGCAATTTTGCACTTTCTATGTTCATATTTGATATTGCATGTCACATGTGGCCTTTCTATGTCACATTTCAGCTTGTTTTTGTTTTCTTTCTCCTTGTTACGTCCAACTGTCTTTCTGGCTTTTATTTCTTTCTTTCTGTTACATCTGTCTTCTTTCTCTCTTTCTTTTTCTGCGGCACTAATTGACGATTGTGGTTTCCTAAGTGCTTCTCTTTAATTAACTACTTCAGTGCTGGTCAATCTTCTTATAGCCAACGCCCACTTTTGCCTCCTTCGAGAGGCCAGCTGACAGCTGACACTGCCTTACTGCCCACCTACACGTATTTCCAAGCGACGCATTGCATACCACCGGACACTACCGGGTGATCGCCAAAAGTGGGCGATATTGCCGAGGTTGGCAAGCAAGCAGCGCCTTACTTGATTTAACCAAACCAGTAAAACGAAACAAACCTAAGTGGAGTTTTATCGGAGTCCACAAAGAAAATGTTTTTTGTTTTTTGTTTGTTTTTGTAAAGTGTTTTTAGGGCGCTCGCAACTGCATAAGGTCATATGAGCGCGCGGACACGCCTAATATTTTCATGTAGTTGGAATTTTTGAATTTTGCCTGGGTGGCGGCCGAAGCCTACTCTTATCGATTTTAGACCACCAAGAGATCTTTAACGTGCGCAACTTGCACACGGACCCTCCGAGATTTTTCGCCCTTGTCCGAGAAGGCTAGGTGTAGATCTTTCCTACGAGAAGATCAGGGGTGTGGCTGAAAGACAGGAGTAAG
>NW_004798158.1:238682-239575 GCF_000002075.1 Aplysia californica
TATATATATATATATATACTCAAACAATCTTTCGAAATGTAGAAGAATGTCCAAGTCTCAAAACAGACAGCGCAATAATTAATATTAACAACGTCAAATAGGCCGCCAATACAGATTATTTAGCTGCAGATTCAGAAACGGACCTGCCATCGCTTCTATATGCCGTACGGAAAGTGAACACAAGGATTAATATTGAATGTAAAGAAAGCAAAAGGCATGGTATTATTATTTTATTTTTTTTAGCAGTAAATCCTATGTGTGATCTCATAAGCAAAGACAAAAAGATCAAACACTTTCAACAGTTTGGATATATATTATTATAAATGAAGCAAAAAAATTGCAAAGGCTAAATTTCATCAAAATGAGCTCATTGATTGCACCAAAATTTCTTTATACGGCAATGCGTGGCCTACCCATCTATATGGCTGCAGTGTAAATGCTGGACATTCAACAAAGACAGTGAAAAAAAAAGTCAGATGAAAAAATGTGGTTTCTTAGGAGACTGCTAAGAATCTCCAAGAAGGAAAAAAAATGGAATGAGGTATTTCTTGAAGAAGCCGCTCGCTGATTCAAAACCCAACTAAGAAAAGACAAATACACTTTCTAAGACACTTGAACATCTGGCTCTCTCTGGCTCTCTCTGGCTCTCTCTGGCTCTCTCTGGCTCTCTGGCCAAGTTGACGGCAAGCAAGAGTGGCACGGGGTAAAACCAGAGGGACAGGACAATCTTGTTTTTGAGAGCAACCAAGCAAAGGAATGAATGGCGAACCACGATTGCCGATGATTGTCGCAGATCTACCACTTGAGGATAATGATGATGATGATAATGTAATGCATTGTAATAATAATAATGAAAATAATACTAACGTTGACGGTTCAAAGATAAAAAAAAG
>NW_004798158.1:239675-241043 GCF_000002075.1 Aplysia californica
ACATATAATCTATAATACATGTATATTAGTATTATATCTGGCTGTGTGTGGGTTTGCTGTACTCCACTGTGCCTAGGTTGACCCTGAAAAGACAGGACCGAAGTAGCTGTTACGATACCAATGATCTAATTGCGTTGGTGAGGGTGTAGTAAAGTACGACTTGCAGTTGGCCTTCACAACAGTACATGTATTGGTGTTCTGTGGCCTTCACCGAGCTGAACAGAGGCGAAGCGGCAGGTGCTAATCACACAGAAGAGTGGGAAGACGTGGAATGATACATCTCGCGACGCGGTGAAAGCAGGCGCTTGTCAAAATATTGAAGTGGAAGAAATCAGCTTTTTATCTCTCCCGTTTGGCAGATTTTATCGATTGGGTTGTTGTTTTGTTGGTTTTTTATTTGTTTGTTTGTTTGTTTGTTTGTTTGTTTGTTTGTTTTTCTCTGTTTTGTCTTGGTTCAACACCTTTTCTGTCAGAAGGACATGAAATTCGATAAAAATTTCCCAAAATGGGGGAAAAAATGCCTGTTTTTCCGATTTCTGTATTTTGACGAGCGCCTGATATTACCACGATGCCTCACAATTTGTTAATGTGTGGATTTTACTTCTAAGACCGGGCGAGCCCGCCCTCTTTTGATCACAAATGTCTCGGCTTCTGCTCTAAGTAGGCGAGATGCATTTGTTTCAGTAATTGAAAGCAAGATACATGAAAACGCTTTAGGGTGATACTAATATATATATTCCACATGCCCCAAATTGACGGGCGCCTGATTCCACCGCATCGACGGTCCTATCGGAGACGGACGTTACATGTATTAAACAAGAGGTCCCGCCCCTTAAATAACCTAATAGTGTTGATAGGGGCGTTAAACCCATACAATTTCACCAATTTTCACAACCGCGTTGTGACACATATTATCAAGCAAGAGGCTGTCCCGGGATAATGGATAGGGGAAATGTGGGACATGTTTGTCTGTGCCCTAGGGTAGGATCCACGGGGAGAAAAGGCAATGATGATGATGATGATGATGGTGATGATGGTGATGGTGATGGTGATGATGGTGATGGTGATGGTGATGGTGATGGTGATGATGATGATGATGGTGATGGTGGTGGTGGTTTTGGTGATGATGGTGATGATGGTGATGATTATGCTGATGATAATGATGATGATGATGATGATGATCAGGGTGATGAATTAGTCTACAATTCTTGCCCGCGTAGTTAAATCCCCAGAAATGTGTGTGTGTGTGTGTGTGTGTGTGTGTGTGTGTGTGTGTGTGTGTGTGTGTGTGTGTGTGTGTGTGTGTTTGTTTGTATGTATGTATGTGAGAGAGAGTGTGCATGCATTTTATTTGGCTTAGTTTTCTTT
>NW_004798158.1:241411-242351 GCF_000002075.1 Aplysia californica
ATCTATCTTTTCTTCGACCTAACAATCTCCAGTCCACCCACTAGCCACTCTCTTCCAGAATAAAAAAGAACGGTGAAACAAAGAAGAAAAACCCTTGTAACATTTCACGATGTACAACTCGCATAGCTCACTGCTGCTAATCAACCATTTCATCATCTTTACGTGTTACCAATCGATCCGATCCGATGGTTCGATCTGGTGACCTAATTCTCTCTACAACCATCCGGTTCTCGTCTATTCACCGGGGAACAATCCCCTGTTTACTCTAGCTGTATTGAACAAGGTGCAAAAATGCGCGTAAAAGAACTATTGAACACACAAAACGAATTACGGCTGTAGGAGATATATTCTCTCTTCAGACTCTTTCTCAGTTCTGCTTTCAAACGCCCAAACCAAACAGATTAACGGTCGTAGAGAGAGAGAGAGAGAGAGAGAGAGGAAAAGAATAAAAAGCAAACAGAATGTTATTATTCTAAACCGACTACACGTGCAATTGAATGCCAGTGTTACTAGCGTGTTAATGTCATCTAGGATATAAAATCTATTGATGACAAAGCGACAGAGCCGAGCCTGAGTGAAGCAGTATACAATATGTACACAGACACTGTCTACGGTTTGGGTGATTGGTGGGTGCTCTGGTGTGGTTTGCTCCTTCTTTCTCATCAAATATCGGTCTTCCATACCTCTTTTCCTTTTTTTTTTTTTTATTGTTACTCTCTTGTAACTTCTCTAACCTTCGGCGCTTATATGACATAATTGTGTTGCAAGTGCCGTGAAACACGTACTAAAACTAAAGGATAAAATCGTGTGGTTATGTAGGCCTACCCCTTACTGTTGCTTGAAAACTTTTACAATATCTGCTGGGTGTTGTTATTGTTGTTATTGTTGTTGTTGTTGTTGTTGTTGTTGTTGTTGTTGTTGTTGTTCTTCTTCTTCTTCT
>NW_004798158.1:242451-244358 GCF_000002075.1 Aplysia californica
GTCATAGACAGCCTGAGGTCGCCTCTTCCCTCACGCGCTCTGACCCTCTCTCTTTCACACATGGACGCACGCGCGCTCTCTCCTTCGCCCTCTCTCTCTCTCATTCTCTCCCTCTCTTCCGCACACGCACGCGCATGCACTCACACACACACACACACAGTGTGTGAGCGACGAGCGAGCGCCGCCATGAAGCAACACAGTCTCTCTTTGTGTTGAGTGTTGCTCAATTGGAACGTACAGTCACTCCCCTCCTCCTCCCCCCTCCCCTCCTCCTTTCTTCTCAGGGGTGTGCGCGATTCCTTTCTGTCGTGTGTACGTACCTCCCTAGCTCAATACTCACGGTGCACACACTGCGTGCACTGATGCCTTTCTGGTGAGAAAACTACCTGGTGATTTACACACTACCTCTGTGCTGCATTCTGTGATATCTCTGTGTGTGTGTTGTGTGTGCTGTTGAGGGTGGGTGTGGCATATCGTCAGTAACCGCCCATCTCGTCTTCCTAGCTGGTGAGTAGACATTGGAACATCATATCTAGCATTAGCATCAGTGGTGACTGTGATTTCCTCAGTTTAAACAATATCACAGAAAGATCAAACACGACATGACAACTGTTTTAACAAATCCGCTGCTCGATAATAACTATTGCTCTCCGGCGTCCTGTTTCCTCTCCCCTCACAAAGAGGCACACCGCTGGCTAAATTAGGATCACATGCTGGGTTCTTGTGCACAAGGCCATGGTTCGAGTCGCTCACGGGGTGTAGATCTTGATCTAGATCTACTTTAGCTTATGTTGTTTTGAAAGTTTTTTCCTTACCGGAGATGGACGTTAAATTAAGATTTTTCGCCATTTGAATAACCTTACAGCGTTTATTCAAACTGTACACTTATTTAAATTACTAAATTAGCCTACCTCCTAAAAAATGTGTATGTAACTGACGGCGCTTGAATTGTCTGACAACAATGTTCAGTTTATTCAGTTATATCTTAAAACAATGTAATTTGATTTCTACTAGACTAAAACAAGCGTTAACCTTATCCTTGCAATTGTTCTTCCCACCCTCCCAAACTCCCGGTTCCCCCCACCGCAACCTGAGCGGTAGTTTTGAAAAACCACATTTCCGGTAGAACCTAATAAATCCTTCAACTTGAAGTCTACTTTATTACAATGTACTTTAAAGGTTTCCTGCTTTCTTACCACAGTGTAATAAGGAAGGACGTGGGAATTATTACGACTGTTTTATCTTAACACATCTTTGTGTTTAGTGTGTTTGTGTGATTTGCTTTCGTGTCTATTCATGTATTGACAGTGTGTTGTTATTTAGTTTTCCGTTCAGTTATTTTGTCTTATCTGTTGTTTGATAACCGGCAACTGTTTACATGTCAAATTTGTACATATGGGTTAGTGTATGTTAACGTATGTTAGTGATTTTTATATCTTTATAATATGCTCGTTTTCTGCCCTTGTGTTGGTTATTTTATGATCCTGTATTTAATTTGCTTGTTTGTTCAAGTGCTGTGTTTGGCCATGGATCTTTTCGTGTATTTTTATAACTCTTGCATGATAAAGGCGTCCGGCTGTTTGTGTATGTTTGATATTGTGTGTGTGTGCATGTGTGTGTGTGTGTGTGTGTGTATGTGTGTGTGTGTGTATGTGTGTATGTGTGTATGTGTGTGTGTGTACTTGTGCTTGTGTCGTGTGTATGTATTGATAAACTTACCTACACCATAGGCCCCCATTCTTGATTTGACTGCAATATCTAGCATTTCGTGATGTTTCAACCAATTCTGTATGAAGCGAAAAAAAAGTAAATTGTTTGTTGTTGTTTTAACTTGTATTCCTTATCGTCTTGAAAAACGTGAACAAAAAATAATATGATAAAAACAAACAAACCAGAAAGCAGCCCCC
>NW_004798158.1:244458-250770 GCF_000002075.1 Aplysia californica
CCCCGAGTTCAAGAATGTCTCAATCTGGGATTTGAACCAGGGCCATCCTCTTTGTTGTTCAATATGATATCAACTAATCTAATAGAGCACCCAGATGTATGCTGAGAGTGACTGTAAAATAAATGGTATAGACCCAGTATTACATATTGAGGCATGTATTTCACAATGCAGTCTGTATTCAGGTCTCTCTCTCTCTCTTTCTCTCTCTCTCTCTCTCTCTCTCTCTCTCTCTCTCTCTCTCTCTCTCTCTCTCTCTCTCAAAACAGGAAATGTCTGGTGATATCCTTTGCTCTGCCACCAGGCGTGTGCTATTATATATCGTATGTTTGGCGTGAACTGAAGTTTGCTGAGTGAACGTTTCATTTTGTCACCGGAAAGAGACAATTCCACCCCGCGTGTTTGTTGTAGGTGCTGCTGGGCAATGAGTCGCTTTAACAAAATTCGGATAATATGTAAATGCCCCTCTTCTGCAAATAGTACGTCATGAACCGCTTCGGCAAATGGGTTAGAACCACTTCGACATACGGGTTAGCATTAGCTTCAACAAATGGGTGCACCCACTTCGGCAAAAGGGTCAGGAAAGAGAGTTTAGAGTCTGAATTCGGATAATGTCTTATTGATGATTATCCGATTATCCGGATATTTATCCGGGTTTTGCCCACCTCTAGTCGTAGGTGCTGGTGGAACGATGTATTGACTAAACGTGAAGTCTCTTGTTTACCCCAGCGGGGGTCAGCGGATGGAGGGCGGGTGGCTGGCGGGTGTTCATATGTGGTTTGCTCCTTCTTTCATTAGATAGATGAATCAAATATCTATCGCTGGGTGGTTGGCGGGTGTTCTGGTGTGGTTAGCTCCTTCTTTCCTATTCGTATCAAACATTCTTAGATATCTGGATGGTTTGCCACATTACGGTCACCTACATTAAAAAATAAATTAATTAAAAAATAGGCAGCATTGATGGTTCTCGAGCAGGTGCTCTGATATTATTATATATGGTAAGTTCCGTAAAACGCTTACAAAAGCATAAAAAAGCTCTCAGTCAACCTCATGTTGGCCCTGGCGATAGGAAGGGTCGAAACAGCCGACCTCTTAAATGTTCTAAATTGTATCATGAAGTTGGGGCGTAAAACAAACAAACACAAATGTATACAATCATGTTGCTTCTGTATCTTCCCCCGGAACAGCCTCCTAACTAATTCAACCCCCGGGGCAGTGCCACTGCTGACTGTAGTGTCTTTAGGCCATTCCCAAAGGGGGAACATTTCTCGTTCAAGCATAGTAGAATTGTAAATGGGCTGACTCCTGTCGAGCTCATAACTGTGCCTGATCTACAACAGGGAACTGCTGCTTTTTCTTTCCTGATCCTTACTATTGTCATTTTCCTCTACTTCTTTTGTATGTTTGTCACTCCCTTATGACCTGCTATTTTAGGGTGCCTTGATATTGATAGTGGAAGCAGACCTTGTGCTGTTGAAGCTAGAGAGGTGAGCAGTCTAAGTCTTGATTCCCCGTAAAGACTTCTTTGTTGACACCCACCCCTTGGCGCTCATATGACCTTAATATGCAGTTGCGAGCGCCGTAAAACCGTCTACTATTAAAAAATATAAAAAAAACTAATTCAAATTGTGTCGTCGAGCTGATTGAAACGTAAAACGAAATGTACAAATGTTATATACACTCATGTTGCGAACTAGGTGGCTTTTTCTGCATCAGGAAGGGCCAAAGCAGCCTACCTCCTAAGTAATTCAAATTGTGTCTGATGGGGCACAACACTAATGTTATTCAATCGTATTGCAAAATACAATGTGGGGCTTTTTCTGCTCCAGCTTCCTAAATAATTCAACTTGTGTTGTCGAGTTGGATACTTGTAATGTACATACCACATACTACACTCATGCTGCAAACTAGGCGGCTTTTTCTTCTTTAGGAACGGCCAAAGCAGCCAGCCCCCTAAATAATTCAAATTATTTGTGTAGTCGAGTGGGAACGTAAAACTATGTATATATAATATATAAACAATATTGTTTCGAACTAGGCAGCGGGCTGTATGTGTCCGCACCTCCTCCTTGTGTCTTTTTCCTGTTCACTTGTGATACGTGTTTTCTTTGATCTCGTTGGCTCGTAAATAAATACCGGTGTTCTAAAAATAGAAATATTTGTTGAAGTCATCATGTATATTTCATGTGTGATGATTTTTTAAGTTCTTTTTTTTCTGCGTTGTATTCCATATAGTATGATATTGCCTCGAAAATATTTACAAGATATATGGCATAATGAGTGTAATTCATGATTATAAAATAATTATTCGGAAAGTGCTCTAAACCTGACGTTTTTGGACGTGGTGCATAATATTCATTTGTACTTTTGTGTTATTGTTGTTGAAAGGTATTTGATTTGATTCGTGGATTTGATTTTGTTGCATGTTTCACGAATGTTTCATGTATGTATTATGTGTGTGTGTGTGTGTGTGTGTGTGTGTGTGTGTGTGTGTGTATGTGTATCTGTGTGTGTCTGTATCAATGTTTTGTTTTATTGTGTTTAGTGCTGAATGTAGAACTGACTGCTGTTCGCTTCATCTTTAAAAGTGATGGGTGACCAGAGATTGTTCAATACTAAATGGTTTACTCATTAAAAAAAAAACACACAGGAAAAAAAACAAAGCAAACAAAAAACTCCCGCGTCCTGGAAATTGTCTTTATGATCTTTATCATTGTGGTATATATATATACATATATATATATATATATATATATATACGTAATATGTATGCTTCCCCGCGGGGGAGCTGAGAATGTTTCGGAGTGTTCTATGGTCTGCTGAGGTAATAATATAGTGTAAAGCGCATAGAGCCTGCTGCTGAGCGGGGATATGCGCTATACAAATGCTATCTATTATTAATATATTTTTAACTCCCCCCCCCCCCCCCCCAAAAAAAAATACAAAGAAAAATAATTTTAAAAAATGTCATTCTGCAGTTTCCAAGGACTCTTAGGCTTTGGAAGTCTCCACACTTTGGCGAAAATTTTCTCGATTATTTTTTTACCCCTGACACCCTCCCCCTGCAACCGGAAGTACACGTATCTCAACTTCTATTCAAGATAGATGGGTGGGGGGGTTTTTCACATCGAAAACATGACAAATCGACGAACTTAAAAACCATAAAATCAAGAAATCTGCATGCCCAAAAACTGACGAACGCCCGATTCCATCTTGTCGTGACACATATGATATGTCCGCTGAGCAGCAGAGTAAAGGCAATGTAATCATTATCATGTAATCGCCACTTTTCGAACGATTGTGCACATATCATCATTTGTTATCATCAGGCACAACGATGAGTTTGCATATTGCGTAATATCGTGTATATTGTTGCAAGCCTTTAAAAGTTTTAGAGAAAAAAAAAAAACAGGACCGAAAAAAAATATGTGAGGCGTACTGAAAAAATGAGTTACTCTTCGCCATCCATGTATGGAGGTTTCGGTCTAAAATCGGCACAAGGATCGAAATACTTGTACCGTAGTCCGATTTGTAAATTATTATTGTAAGTTTATATATATATATATATATATATCTTACGTAATTAATTCTCATTAATGCATTGTATAGACTCGACATATACATTTGACGTAAATATAATATTATTCTTAGTGCTCAAATCCAATAAGTGACTAGTTTTGTCGGCAGGGTTTACGTCACCTGAATATGTTTGAATAGAAGAGTGAAATTATGCCCCAAAACAGCGCTTCTTTAAGAGTTATACAGGTGGTTGGAGGGCGCGACAGGTAGGTCCTACTTCTTCACTTCTTCGCTTTCCCTCTGTTGTTTCTGTCTAATCTTTTCCTAGCACTAAATGACCATTATTGCATCGATGTGCGTGTGTCTCTAAAATACTTAAATTAGCTATCTTGACTTCCTTGCATTTTCTTCTTCGGAAAGATTCTAATAATCCTTTCTCTATATAATATGGTCGCTTTCAAAGACAAGCGGGTTAACCCAGATGTTGGGGGTTTCCAGAAGTCTTGACCTACATCAAGGACATTGCCCTAACTGTAGGAGAAGTTTGGTTTAATTGGTGTGTATATTTGGTTGGTTATAGAGAAAACTTTCCTTGCCTTCTTAAAGAAACTAAACAAAGGTCCAAAAACTTTGCCTTCGATTTTCTGAAAACAGCATTTTTTGGGGGGATAGCCCCCTTGTGCTTAAAAGCGACCCTAATATATACACTTGTAATTAATATTGCGAGCTTCACCAGACCCCGATCGACAAATGTGGTATAGCGTTCAGACCTCTTGCCAATGAAAAATAAATAATTACAATACATATGTACAATCTTTGCCAGAAACAGCTGTAGCCGCGAACTAGTGACATATTTTTTTTAAGTCGTACACGGAAAGAACGGCTGTAGGTGTACGTGTGTTAGTGACATATTTTTAAACAGCCACACTTACAAACACACACACACACACACACACACACACACACACACACACACACATACACAAACGGCTGTGGGTATGTACTAGTGACATTTAAAACAGTCGTACGTACTCACAGACAAAAAAACCGGACGAAGTCCGCTTAAACATAGGCCTACATAGAAAACCGGCGTCTGTAATGTAGTGGTTAGGGGTTTTGCTGGCGCACGTTGGAGACCCGAGTTCGATTCCCGAGTCGGCAGAAAAGTTTTATGGAGTATCCCAAGATAATAATATGTGAAGCGTGCTAACAAAATGAGTTACTTCTCGCAATCCATGAATGGAGATATCAGCCAAAAATCAACACAAGGGTCATATTTGTAGACTCTATACCAATGCCATTCTTTTCAAGTTTAACAATATTAACATGTCTTTTATCATTTCATACTGATAAATTGTAAAACTTCAACCTGTAAATTTGATGTTTCTATTTTTCCATCGGGCTAAAATCTGAGAAGTAACTCATTTTGTCAGCACACTTCACATATGGTCTCTCTCTCTGTCCGGGTTGGCTCTGGCGTACACGGACGGTCGGAAAGCCCGTCTCGGAATTAGCTAAATTGTGGCGATGAGGGCGTAAAAAATCCTCCATTTAAAACAAAAATCTTAAACAGAAATGAAAGGCAGGAGTCCTTAATAATTATTGTCTGTGAGCCGAATGCCCTCACCCCCTCCCTCCCCCTGAGATCTTCCCTTGAGTATTTTATGGTTATTGTTAGTTTTTCTGTGATGTTTCTTCCTGTGCCATCTGGAAAATATAAAAGTGTCCAATTTTTTTAACGTTTTTAGTCTATAAATAATGCGTAGCCTAAAACTTTCACAATTAGTCCATGGTTGTCGGTTGAGGTCTAACACTAAAACATAACGTACAGTGTGTGATGGATTCTTGTCAAAATCTGTGATTGTCTACTGATGGAAACAATGAAATTGAGTGTAAGCTGGTTATTATTTTTTTTGTTTATTTGTTTTGTTTTGGATTGTTGTTGTTGCTGTTGTTGTTGTTTTTTTTTATTCTGACTTAAATAAACTTTGTCCGAATTTATCTTATTGAGACTTGGATGGTATGCGACTGTTGCTCTCGTATATGTTTTGTGGTTGCTTGACTTACTCCTGTGATCCTTCTTCCTGTGCCATTTGGAAATGGGTGAAATGTAATCTTGGGCTGCATTTTTGGAACTTATTATTATTATTCTATTTGTATGACATAACTTATACGCACATTCAGGGTCTCCAGTCTTGGTGGGGAAACGTTGGAGTGGTCGTGACGTCACCTGAGAAAGCGACATTCATTTAGGAATGCGGTGTCCCAATTACATTTTATTTCCTCAAGATATAATGTGATAATTCAGGTAAAACTATTGTCTATAGAGGCCTAAAACTAAAACATTCAGTAAATTTGTCATCTGTTACATTGCACGTGTACGCTTATGTAGTTTTGCTTTTTTTTAAGTTGCTGGGAAACTAGTTCGCTTGAACATTTATTAAAGGAAAATAACTTATTTATTTTTTGGATCGAATTGAGACTCATAAATGGGGATTTCTTTTCCCCTCCCTCTTTTTTTTAAAACCCAGATGTTTATTTCCAGACTTAGCAAATCATAATGTCTGAAAACTGCTGCTATCGTCAATCTACGCCTTTGATGAACTTGTACGTTTAGAGGTTTATTCACGAGAAATCCATGAACCCGTTGTACTAACCTGTATATTATTCGTGGCAAAGTAAACTTCACTCTTCTTGTTGTTTATTATTGTTGTTGTTGTTATTGCTGTTGTTGTTATTATTGTTTACTTCTGTACAGAATGGAACTTTTGTATGGCGTCAGAAGAGGGCGGCTTG
>NW_004798158.1:251726-254223 GCF_000002075.1 Aplysia californica
TCTCTCTCTCTCTCTCTCTCTCTCTCTCTCTCTCTCTCTCTCTCTCTCTCTTCTCTATACACCGCTGTAATCACTTGCTCGCTAATCTGACTCTAGATTAAGTGCCTCTCTTTGTCTAATCGATAAACTCCGCTACAGAGCTAATCAATCGAACCCGGAGGTTGTCTGTTCTTCCCTCTCAGAGCCACTGTCAATATCGATCCGTAAAATAACTGGTTAAATGGAAATACTGGGTATCTTTTTTGAATAGCCGCAATAGACTGCAAAATAAGTTTTTATAAGGGATTTGTTTGGTTTTGTTTTGTTGGAGGAGGGGTGTGTTTTTGTTTCTTTCGGGGGGGGGGGAGTTTTTGTTTTATTAAATGTTTTATGGCAATTGCAACGCAATAAGGTCATGTTAGTGTCGAAGATTAGTAGTGTTGTTACAAGAGGGTAAAAAACACAATAAAGAAGGAGTTTCCCTCACCCCCTCACCTACTTTGACCCTTCCTCTGGGCTCCTGATTCTTTCTGCAGCCTTTCTATTGCTACTCTTTCAGCCACACCCCTGGTCTTCTGGTAGGAAAGATCTACACCTAGCCTTTTCGGACAAAGGCGAAAAACTCGGAGGGCCCGTGTGCAAGTTGCGCACGTTAAAGATCCCTTTGGTCTAAAATCGATAAGAGTAGGCTTCGGCCGCCACCCAGGCAAAATTCAAAATTTCCTACCAACTGAAAATATTAGGTGTGTCTCGCGCGCCCATATGACCGTATGCAGTTGCGAGCGCCGTAAAACACTTTACAAAAACAAAAACAAAGAAGGAGTGGAAAAAAGACGATAGACGTTTGATAGGAAAGAAAGATATACAGGATTACTCCTTGATCCATAGAATGCCATTGTGATAAGTATCACGAATGTAAAAATACTGATTAGATATTAGTACTGGGTAATATTGCGATACACCAGTGTGTATTTAGAGGTTGGGCGGATGGTGGGCGCTCCTAAATGATGTGTTCCTTTAAAAAAGTCAAATTCTTACCTTAGAATAACATTAAAGTTCCATCTGCTCAGTGCTTAGTTTTGAGAAATTTGAAGTAAAAAATGTTGAGTTTCACAACCTGTCAAGCTTGTTCGAATGCAATTCATTGGATATCTTGATAATGACTGCGAAAATCAATATTCTTACGATTTTGATAGAGCAGATAGAACATTTATTTGTTTCTGACCTCATGCCATGGTCTTAGCAACTCAAAACGACCTAAAATATCTGACTGATAGACAGATCTCTGTCTGTCTTCTGGATGGTCCTGACAAGTAGGATAGAAGCAGCCTGCCTCCTGAACTATGAACATTCTGTCAGTGAGGCTGGATGGAACACATAACTGTTACAGATTTAGCAACATCACTAGTTTAGTTTTAGTAGAGGCTGTACGCACTCACAACTGCATAAGGTCATATGAGCGCCAAGGGGTGATTGTCAACAGAGAAGTCCTTACAGGGAATCAGACTTACTCTGCTCACCTCTCTAGCTTCAGCAGCACAAGGTCTGCTTCGACTATCAAGGCACCCTGGTAATACTAGGTCCAAGAGTGTGACAAACATACAAAAAAAGTAGAGAAAAAATGACGAGAGTAAGGATTAGGAAAGAAAAAGCAGCAGTTCCCTGTTGTAGTTCAGGCACAGTTATGAGCATGACATTGCTAGTCAGTGGCACCGCCCCGGGGGGTTCAATATCACTGGTATGTAACATCACTGGTATGTAACATCACTGGTATGTAACATCACTGGTATGTAACATCACTGGTTGGATTGAAATAGTAGGATATTTTCTTATAGTTGTCGCCAGTCTGCTTGAAAGTTGTTGTCCGTGACAGAAAATGCTTTACACCCTTATAGACACAATATAGATCATTTAGGGGGCGGGCTGCTAATCAAGACCCTGTCTCCGAAATTATCTAAATTGTGTCGGTAAACGGTGTTCATTCTTTCTGATGCTTTCTTATGTTTCTTTCCCTTCTTTTTTTATTGTCTCGTTTTCCTGTTTTCCTTTCTTTATTCAGTTACTTCATGTTTTGTTTTTGTTTTTACTCCTTTTGCAATCGTTTCCCTATCTGTCTGTCTTTCTTTTCTTTTCTTTACTTTTCTTTTCTGTCCTTTTCTTTTCTTTGATTTTCTTTTTTTTTTTCCTTTTCTTTTCTTTCTTTTCTTTTCTTTTCTTCTTTTCCTTTTCTTTTCTTTCTTTTCTTTTCTTTTCTTCTTTTTTGGTCTTTTCTTTTTTTCTTTTCTTTTCTTTTCTTTCTTTCTTTCTGGTCCCCGTTCTCAGCTTTCATGTTTTCGCCATTCTGATGGTATCCGTGCACGACAAACAAATATACTTTTGAGCAGGCAGACCGAGAGACAGATCTGTGGCGCGGTTCTCAAGACTGGCTCCAGTCAGTTGTTAGCACACACAGCCTGGCTTGGCTAATAGAACAGATTGAAAATGTTTTACATCCGTATCGACTCAGTTTAGATCATTG
>NW_004798158.1:254323-265356 GCF_000002075.1 Aplysia californica
AGAGAGAGAGAGAGAGAGTGTGTGTGTGTGAGTGTGTGTGTGTGTCTTTTGGGGTTTGGGGGGGGATGAGTTGGTGTGTGTGTGTGTGAGTGTGTGTGTGTGTCTTTTGGGGTTAGGGGGTGGGGTGGGGTACGAGTTGGTGTGTGTGTGGGAGTGGGTGGGGTGGTATGGGTTATTATAGCAAAAATATAGATCTTGGTTAATGTGGAAAACCCGCTTGTAACTTGCGTTCCCTTCAAGGTTTATGTGCTGGTCCTGATCCAGCCGACACGCGCTGTCTTGTATTAACTCAGATTTCAGGCGGATGGGAATGTTTCTCTCAGATGTTGATGTCAAATCCATTTTTTAAAATCCCATCGTGGGTGGTTGGCGGGTGCTCTGGTATGGTTTGCTCCTTCTTTGCTATCAAACATATATCGTCCTTATCTCTCCTCCTTCTTTTGTGTGTATGTTACTCTCTTGTAACACATTTATTCTTCGGCACCTTTTATGTGTTGCAAGTGCCGCAAAACTCTTACGAAATCTAAAACTACTGTCCCATCTCCCTTCGACCGAAAAGTTATACGGTAAAAAGTAAAAACAACCGTGTTCCGTAGAATTTCCGTTTCGTTCTGAATTAACTCCCGTGTGTTGTTTTTTTCTCGAACAGATCGTCGTTGTTTTCAACGGGATTTTTATGTCAAAATTGGAAAAGTAGAGTTAGTACAAAATAGCAACATAGCTTGCGCCTTGTGTGTTTTATGCCAGGTGCACGTTGGGAGGATCGGTTCAGTTCTGTTTGTTTCGGTTTCTGGCGGCTTCAGTGCACCCTATAAATAGACTGCCCAAACCGATCGCTCGACGAGCAGCCTTGGAAAACAGACGAGTTTATTATTGAAGGTCATCATTGGTTTTGCCTCTCCCAGTAGAGGAAAATCTGACTAGCCCCCAAACTACAAACCCGAACCGATAATGCCAATGGGCACAGCCTATTACACAAACTTGGTAATGATATGTGTCACAACGCAGCGGAATCAAGCGCTCGTCAGTATTTGGGTCCAAAGAGTTATTTGTAGTATATTAAGTAAAAGCCTGTTCATTTGCCTTGCTTTAAAAACGAAGGTAAAAGTACCTACTTACATGTACCTTGAATCGAAGTCAAGATTTTTTGGGATTGAGAGGTGGGGGTGGGTTGGAGTCAATTTTGAAATTAGCGAGAAAGTGGCCGCGAAAGTTTGATTACTTCCAAAATGTGAGTGTCCTTTGAAATTACAAATGTACTTTTTGGTATCTTTGATCAACGTTTTCAAATAAAGGCCACTCAAAAGTTATGATGGGGGCGTTAAACCCATGTAGCATTTCGCCATCTTTCAAGCCACAGTATTTTAAATGGATATACTATATAATATAGTGTAAAGCGCGTAGAGCCTGTTGTTGAGCGGGGATATGCGCTATGCAAATGCTATTACAGTGGAACTCGGATTCAACGAGGTCGCCGGGCCTGACTTCAAATCTCGTTGAATCCGAGTGTTCGTTATAGCAAACACGAGGTTTTGTGTTGATATTTAAAGGCACCGAGCAAGTTATGTACATGTATTATGTACACATTGTTGAGTAAACCCCCCAAAAAAAACAAACAAACAAAAACAAACAAAACAAAACAAAAAACAAACAACTACCACATTCGATGATAATTGCCCAACGTGTGGGAATTTTGACGGTTTCTTCGATTTCACTCGTCTGACGAGCGCCTGATTTCACCAAGATGTCCCACATATCATCACCATAATATTTGAAATTGATATTGTACAGCCAAGCTGTTGTGGACTAAAATATTCACGAGGACTAAGGAGAGTGCGTGTCAGTGTTGAGCATGGGGAGAGCTAGCTACCTGACCACTACCCCCCCTCCTCTCTCTCTCTCTGTCTCTGTCTCTGTCTCTGTCTCTCTCTCTCTCTCTCTCTCTCTCTCTCTCTCTCTCTCTCAATCTATCTATCTGTCTCTCTGTTGTGTGTGTGTGTATGTGTGTGTGTGTGTGTGTTTCTGTGTGTGTATGTATGTGTGTGTGTGTGTGTGTGTTTCTGTGTGTGTATGTATGTGTGTGTGTGTGTGTGTGTGTGTGTGTGTGTGTGTGTGTGTGTGTGTGTGGATTCAGAAGTTCGCAACGTTGCATTTGCCAGCATTCTCTGACATCAAGAGCATTGAACTGTACCCTTGACCTGTTGTGCTGTTTTCTTTCTCACAGTGAATGTTGAAATGGCTTGTTAAAACGTATTTTTCTTTCGAATGATATTAATGTCTTTTTATTTTTGTTGTTGTTTTTATTATTATTATTATTATTATTATTATTATTATTATTATTATTATTATTATTATTATTATTATTATTATTATTATTATTGTTGTAATTTTGATACTATTTTTCTAAATTTTGATATGCATTAATTTGGTTTAAGTTTTTTTAGAAACTGTTATTATTATTATTATTATTATTATTATTATTATTATTATTATTATTATTATTATTATTATTATTTTATAGTGTTGTTCTGTGTACCATTAGTTTTCTTGCGACATCTGTAATTAATTTGTCATGATATAATATGTCATTATCATAATGTCTTTATCATCTTTTTTTTGTTGTTGTTTATTTTTTTTAAATGATTCATACACTTCTAAAAGTTATTGACATTTTGCTGTGGTATCTACGGGCGTGCAGTGGGTGCTTTTTTTTTTTTTCTTTCATTCTTTAATTTCATTAAATTATCGTCTTCATAAGTGCGCCTGTGGTGCCGTGGTTACACTCGGTTGCCTTTCCTGTACATGACCCCAGTTCGATTCTCGCACAGAGAAAAATGTTTTATTGAGAGAGTCTCTGTACGTACGTGTTTTTTGAGCGGATGTTTAAAAAAAATCTTTTTCCAGCCGGGCCTGGCCCCGGCAGACTTCCACCTGTGTGTGGTCATGGTCTAGATTGTGAAAAGCGCGACGTGAAATAAATAATACATATATTATTGGCGCTTCTCCCCCCCCCCCCCCTTGGATCCGGGGAAGGGAGGAGAGTAGGCTCCTTGTCTTAACATGTAAGGCGTAATGTCGATTCCTTGTGTAGCTCATGTTAAAAACAACGAATGCTCCATTCCTATTATAATCATCGTGCCCATGATATTGACAACAATAATAATGATAATAATAATAATAACAATAATAATAATAATAATAATAGTAATAATAATACTGTTAATGCTTATGATAATAATTATAATAATAAAACTTTAGTGTTGTTATTATTACTTTGTCATTATTAATATTACTATTATTATTATCATTAATATGATTTTTATTTTAATAATCGTTAACATTATTTAAATTACTATTATTATTTGTTACTGTAATATATGTTGTTGTTATTGTTTTTATCTTTGTCTTTAATATTTTTCTTCTTCTTCTTCTTCTTCTTCTTCTTCTTCTTCTTCTTCTTCTTCTTCTTCTCCTTCTCCTTCTCCTTCTCCTTCTTCTTCTTCTTCTTCTTCTTCTTCTTCTTCTTCTTCTTCTTCTTCTTCTTCTTCTTCTTCTTCTTCTTCTTCTTCTTCTTTTTCTTCTTCTAGTAATTATCATTATTTTTTGAATTATAATTTGTTATTTAATACTATTATTATTATTATTATTATTATTATTATTATTATTATTATTATTATTATTTTTATTATCATTATTATTATTATTAGTATTATTATGTTTATTATTATGTTTATTATTATGTTTATTATTGTTATTATGTTTATTATTTATTAATATTATTGTGGCGTCGGTGGCCCAGTGGTTAGGCTACCGGACTCGTAATCTTGAGGTTGCGAGTTCGGGGTTCGAGCCGCAGCCCTGACGTTGTGTCCTTGGGAAAGCACTTTACACGAATTTTCCTCACTTCACCCAGGTGGGAATGGGTACCCGGCCATGGACAGCGAAAGATCTTGTCAGTATGTCAGTGTTTTAGCGCCTATAAATGGCAGCTTGCACTGTTTGCTTCCCTGGAAGTTGAGGTTGTTTCAGAATGCTCTCAGGTCTGCTGGGGGTAATAGTATAGATTGTGAAGCGCATAGAGCTTACTGTTGAGCGGGGATTTGCGCTATACAAATGCTATCTGTCTATCTATCTATTATTGTTATTATTATTATTATTATTATTATTATTATTATTATTATTATTATTATTAATGCAGTTTAGTTTTGTTTGTTTATGTTGTCTGTTACTGTTACCACTGTCTTATTGGAGGTAGAGATGGTGCTGGCTCTGTAGTCAATATTGTGATTGTGTGATGAAAATATTCTTGTGTCTGATTGGTCTGTCTGGGTTGCCCCCGGGGGGGGCAATTGTGTGGAAGCGGAAGCGTGTATGGAATGCTGGGTGGGTATTTTAGTGTCGTGCTTCTCGCAATTGTAACGCCAGAATGATGAACAGTGGAAATGGTCTAAGATGTCCTTTCATTCATCGTTTTAGACAGTTCGACGTCGGACACAGTGTTGTTTGTTATAATTCTTTGAGGAAAAAAAAAGGCTAGTGAAAAAATGGGAAGGGGCCGTTGTTTGTACTGGTGATTGTCTTATACAGGTCAGAGCTGTCAGAGCAGGTTGGACTGTATTTGATTTTGGTGGCTTTTGGTGTCGTGGGAGGGAAAGGGTTGGGTAGGTGGGTGGTAAAAGGAGAGGGAGTGGAGGGTCGGTGGAGTTGGTTGAGTGGGTGGGAAGGTAGACGGTGTCACTGGTGGTAGGTGCTGCTTCTATTCTTTTCCTCCTAGCGTCGGTGTCACCAGTAAGCCACTCAAGTCTGTTTGGGTACTTTTTACACCAGTCAGAGACGACAACAGCAACTACAATAAAAAAAAAACAACACTTTTTTATGTTGTTCCAATCAGGAGTCATGAAAATCAAGAAAATTGTATGTAAGCCTTGACCACAGCATTAAACAGCGTTTTGGTGATGCTTACGTGTATGTGCATCTTTTATAGAGCTTTGGCAGGAGGTTCTTTATTTTTTCACAGGGTGTAAAAATCTTGTTTTTTTTTCTGTGTAGTGTGAAATTTTGAAATTCTCAAAATTTAGACTTTAATGGGTGACGGTGACGTTATGATGTTGTCCTGTATGTAGCTGTCCGACTTTTTCCCCCGCATGCACTGAATTATGAACGTTCCAGGGAATATGTGCTTCACTTTGCTCAAAGCGTGGGAGTTGTGTTATTTTCACGTAATGTTTGCACACATCTCATTTATTTCATGAACTTTTTCCTCTCCGTCTTTTGGAGTTTTCTGTCTTCGGTGTCCACTCTAGTGTCTTTGGGAAATGGGTGAGAGGTTTTTCGCCCAGAACGCGAAGAACGTGAGTTCGATTCCGGCTTTGCGAAGATGTATATTATGATGTATTTGATATGGAATCTCTGTCGTTATGCTCGAAATTTGTATCCCTCACAATCTGGTTTGACCCTTACAAGCTTGGTCAAGGCAGCCCGCCTCCTAGATAATCCAAAGTGTTGTGTCTGTGGGGTGTAGAATTACAAAAGAGCACATTTTGTTGCCTTATTTAAAGTTACGAAGTTATATCTTCTTAATACCTAGTTTTGATGAATTTGACTTTTTAAAAATGTTGAGTTTTACAGTCATGTTAAGCTTTTTCGAATACAGTTCTTTGATAGAGCAGATAGAAAATGGCTGACAAAATGAGTTACCTCACGGGTTTTATCCCGACTGCCAACGATACTTCAGATACTTCAGATTTATAGGTTGAGTTTGTATACTCTACAGGTATAAGATTAATGATAACAATGATAACAAACATGTGTAGCTTGAAGAAAATGACATCCGTCGAAAATCTACAAATCTGACCCCGGTAGCGATTCTCTGCCTTTATCCCTATTCTCGGATTGTTAAAAGTAACTCTTTTTGTCAGCAACCCTCACGTGTGGTTTCTGACCTCATGGTATTGCTTACTCAAAACGGTCCAAAAAGTCAGATGGAACTTTGTAATTCTGAGGTAGGAAAATATGAGGTGTTCGGGGCGTAAGATGTAAGCAAAGCGTTATTTTTTAATGGTACCGGTACAGTCATGTATGGGCTATCTTTTGTTCCTAAAGCAGAGCAAGTGAGCGTGGCTATTGGAATCTCTCCCTCTCTTTCTCTGTCTCTGTCTCTGTCTCTGTCTCTGTCTCTCTCTCTCTCTCTCTCTCTCTCTCTCTCTCTCTCTCTCTCTCTCTCTGTCTGTCTGTCTCTCACTCTCTCCCTCCCCCCTCTCTTTCTCCCTCTCTATCTCTCTTTCTCTCTCCCTCCCCCCCCCTCTCTCTCTCTCTCTCTCTCTCTCTTTCTCTCTCTGTAGTTTACTTCCACTGAAAGACTACCTCACTCTGTGTAAATCTTCTATGTCCGTGAGAATGCCTCTACAATGCTATTACTGTTCTACTTGTTGTTAATGTTTTAAACATGTAGTTCTATAACATATATATATGAATACTATAAATATTTTATCAACAGTTGCTCTGTTTTCGTTTACCGAACATGTCATGATACGAAACATTAAAAAAATCAATTCTAAACTGAAATGCTTTTGGGTTTTTAAAACTTTTTATTTTCTCTCTCTCTCTTTCTCTCTCTCTCTCTCTCTCTCTCTCTCTCTCTCTCTCTCTCTCTCTCTCTCTCTCTCTCTCAGGATCATGAGTATAAATACTTCCTAATGATTGCGGTATGTGATTCACTGGCCGCAACGCTGTATGCCCTGTCTCTTCTCTATTCCCTCCCTCCCTCTCTCTTTTTCTGTCTCTGTCTGTCTGTCTGTCTGTCTGTCTGTCTGTCTGTCTGTCTGTCTGTCTGTCTGTCTGACTGTTTGTCTGTCTGTCTGTCTGTCTGTCTGTCTGGGTCTCCAGACCGGACACAGAACTCGTGTGATAGTGAACAAACATATGGCATCCGTAAAAAAAAAAAGCTTTTTATTTTAATAAGGAAGTAAGTACTTAAGTGTTTAAGTCGATTTGCCCACGTACCATCATATAAAACGCTCATTTGTTAAATAAAGTTTCCATATATAATGAAAAAGTACAAGTTGTGCACATATCTCTTATCATTGGTTAAATAATAATAGTAATGATAATAATAATAATAATAATGACAATAATAATATCTTTTATAATGGTAAAAATTATGATAATAATAAAAATGATAATAACACTAATAATAATAATGATAATAATAATCATAATAATAATTTTGATGATAATAATGATAATAAAATAATTATCGTAATTGTAAGGATAATTATAATAATGATAATGATGATCGTGGCGATGGTAATGATGATGATGATGGTGATAATGATAATGATGATGAGAATCAATGTCGATTTGGAACTTGGGTTCTCACTAAATTCTCAGTGGTCTTAACATCAACGAGACACATTTCAGGGACCTAAAATTTACCAAGTATGGTACTAATCACACTATTTTAATAGACTAAGTTACTATACAACTATTTCTACCATAGTTACTGTGATATTTAGGACAGTTTGTCCATCTATGTAAATTATATTATAATTGGAACACATAAAAAGTACATCACTCATCACTCTTTTCTGCCATAGTTACTGTGATATTTAGGATAGTTTGTCCATCTATGTAAATTATATTATAATTGGAACACATCAACAGTACATCACTCATCACTCTTTTCTGACAAAAAAATATTGTAATATACAGAGGGTGGTTGGAGGGCTGCACTGGGAGGTCCTATTTCTGTACTTTCCCTCTGTCGTTCTATCCGCCTGTCTCATTTTTTCCCCAATTCTAAATGTGAGGCAGCGTGGTGGAATCAGGCTCTCGTCAAAACATCCAAAGTGAAGAAACTTGCATTTTTCCGCAGGTTTCTGAATTTTTATCAAATTTATGTTTTTTTTGGCTTAACACCTTTCATGGCCATTAAATAACTCATTTTTGTGTAATTTTTTCTGAAGAACGTTAATTAAAGGCACAAAAAATGTAAATTTTCAGTTGCCACGGACTCTTTAAGCTAAAGAAATAACTTATCTTTGGCATCCATTTTCTCACTAATTTTTCCTTTGAAAACAAGTGACCCCCAACTCCTTCTTTCGCAAATATCTCGTCATGTATTCAAGATAAATTGATATTTTTCATCCAAATAAAGACAAGTAAACAAGCTTTAACATGATACCAATTACTCTACATGCCCAAAAATTGACGAGAGCCTGATTCCACCACGCTGCCTCACAAATGACCATTGTTGAGTGGATGTGCTTCTCCTTACTCAAATAAACAGAAAACTAAAACAGAAATGACTTTAGCTGACAACTAATAGTAACAGCAAGACACAAGATACTCGATAGGCCCCTTAAGAATCGAACACAGGCGGGTGGTTGGCGGGCGCTCTGGTGTGGTTTGCTTTTTTCTCTTTCCTATCAAACATAATTAATTTTTATTATATCGTACTTACCTCTCTGTCTTCTCTTAGTGGTTGCTGTAACACCTCTAATCTTCGGCACTTACAGAGTGACCTTGCCTTATTGTGCATGTGATGCACGTTCCCACCTGTTTGGTAGTTTTTGTCGAATCGAATCTGTTTGTTTGGGTTTTTTGGGGCCAAGGACATTGTACATTCTTAGTTTAAAAACAAATTTCTGTGTGGATCGTACTGTAAACTGTTGATCATGAGCACCAATAATATAAATTTTAAGTTTCCAATTCTTTGGAATTCACCAAACTTTTTGCTGCCATTTTCCTCGCTATTTATGTCTCTGAAACCAGACGAACCACATCCTCTTTATTCACAAATATCTCGACTTTCACATACCATAAAGAGGTATTGTTTTCAGCGAAAGCAAGACAAGTAATCAAGCTTTAAGATGAGATCAATAACTGAATATGCTTACAAATCCATCCGTACGTCGTGTTTTACTATCGTATCCATACGACGTGGGAAACTCTGTGCCACCATTTTCCAAAGAGGTAATTCACTCGTTAATCCGATCCTTACGCTTTGCATAGCAGTCGGTCAAAATGATTTTTTTGAGAAATGCTGAAGGTTTCAAAGAGATCTTCACACTAGAAGTATTCTAACATGTGAAGAATACAACCCCGGGGGTACAAAATGACCCCAGGCGTACGGATAGGGTTAAGCACACATGACACAGAACAGACAGACAACACGAGTGGGTTTGGGGATACAATATGGGGGGGGGGCAGAAAGGGGAAGACGAACAATTACAAACAAACAAAAACACAAACATGAACCAAGACGCACATTTCAGCCTGCAAATTATCCCTTAACGAGACGCCCTGGCAAGCTGAAGTGAAGGCCCTTAGGGCAAAACTCATTATGTCCATTTACTGCAAAATTGAGAAAAAAAGTAAATGCATGCATTCATAAATAAATAAATACTTAAATAAGTAAATAGATAAATAAATAAATAGCGAAATAAAAAGAAGACCTATTCTCTCAAAAAAACAAAAGAATCGGTAAGAAACAAAATCTTGTAATAATAATATTATTATAAAAATCGAGGGATACGTTATACATTGCAGTTTGAGGTAAAAAAAAAACAACAACCCCCGAACAACTAAGAACAAAGAGAGAAAAAAAATATTCTCACGTTAATTCTTATCAAGAGATTACAGAGTGGACGGGGTTTTCCACAAATACCCAGATTTGGTGAATGGTGGGTTTTGTTAAATGAAACCCTTCTATCATTGCTCGTCAGGTAACATTCTACTTCATGTAACTGTCCTTTACAGTGGTTTCAGGGTAACCTCGTTTCACAAACTGCTGAGCTCTGGTTGCTCTAGATAACTTAGTTATGTCTTCCTGTGTTACAGCTGCGGCTGGATTTAGTTGAGCAAATTTTTCCTGTTTGTCTCGCCTTACCTGTTTTGTTGTTGTAGTTGTTGTTGTTGTTGTTGTTGCTGTTGTTGTTGTTGTTGTTGCTGTTACTTTGTTGTTTTTGCTGTTGTTGTTGTTGCTGCTGCTGTCGTTGTTGTTGTAGATATTATTATTGTTGTTGTTTCTCTAGTTGCTATTGTTGTTGTAGCTGCTGTCGTTGTTGTTGTTGTTGTTGTTGTTGTTGTTGTTGTTGTTGCTGCTGCTGCTGTTGTTGTTGTTGTTGTTGTTGTTGCTGTTGTTGTTGTTGCTGCTGTCGTTGTTGTTGTTGTTGTTGCTGCTGTTGTTGCTGCTCATGTTGCTGTTGTTGTTGCTGCTGTTGTTACTATTGTTGCTGTTGCTGCTGCTGCTGTCGTTGTTGTTGCTGTTGCTGCTGCTACTGTCGTTGTTGTTGTTGTTGCGACGCTTTTGTGATTGTTATTGCAGTTCCTGTTAGCGTGGATGATGTTGTTGTCTTTGTTGTTGGCGTTGGAACTGCTGACTTATTCGATTTCTTGCTGATAGTGCTGCTGTTGTCAATGCTGCTACTTCTTATGATCATACTGCTCTGCCGTAAGCAGTCAAAACGCCTTTTTTCCATTTTGGTACCCAAATTTGTTATTTGTTAAAATTGAAAGTCTGATCAGTTACCCTTCTTTTGTGAAAAAAAAGTCAAAAGTGAAACTGTGACTAGTTTTTAAAAGAATTAATTAGAATTCAAATTTCGGAATGACTCTATTTTCCAACAGTTACACTGACAAAAAAGCTCTATTTTTCTCGAAACTGCTGTGAATTTCAAAAGGCGTTTAGTCAGCTTGCGGCAGTAATGTTGTTGTTGCATGCACTGCCTCTGCTTTTGAAAGAGTTGAAGACATTGCTGCTGCTGCTGCTGCTGCTGCTGCTGCTGCTGCTGCTGTGTAGTTTGCGCGTCTCTTTCTTTCTTCGTTTTCATTTGTTGATACTTCTTCAGACATATCGGGGAATGATTTAGTCATAGTTCGAGGCTAAATCTCTTGATTCCTTTTATTACTTGAACTTAAAAATGTATGTATTTGTTCATTCTATTTCCGTTTTATTTCTTTGGTTTCTACTTTTACGTGTCTAGTCTTCTCTTCCCGTTTGTCCTGCACATCATTTTTATTTTGTTTGCATG
>NW_004798158.1:267578-278391 GCF_000002075.1 Aplysia californica
CACACACACACACACACACACACACACACACACACACCGACCCACATACACACACGCAAACACACACACACATAATATACTCACACATATAATACCCAGAGCAGAGATGGACATGTTCTGACTGCAGTGACCCCAAAACAGTGGACAAGTAAGACAAGTAGTAAGTAAGACGTCAACAGGGATCAAACTTCTATACAACATCCAAGCGGAAAGACCGAGATACTAGATTATTTACAAATCTCTCCCCACTCGGAAATTGAAGTCTCATCTCCTGCGTTCGACAGAGAAGCGCCTAACTGCTACACCAGACGAAGCTGCTTCTTTGTGTTGAAATGGAATTTTGACCCCCCAAAAAAGAAAAAAGAATAGCAAACTGAATCTAGAAATTGAATTCTAGCTTTTAAAAATGATCGATAGTAGAGGGCTGAACCATATATCAAGATTTAAAAAAAATATTATAGTTGCCTTAACATTTCCATTACAATACAAAACCTACTGGGTTTCTGTTTTGTTTTGTTGGCTTTTGCATATAAGTGAAGAAGATTTTTTATTTGGTCGAATAAAATAAAAGTTGCGCAACCTTTTCACTTTATTTTTCAATTTATTTCAGTTTTTTTTTTCATATTTATCTTTAGTTCAAGCTTTAATGTGTCCAGTTTTTTTTTCTCTTTATTTTCAAAACCTGAAACGTCTCCTTCGAAAGCAGAGCATTAGTATAAAATCTTGTTAGTATTTTTATAAAATATAAACAAAACCAATATTTTTAAAGAGCTAACAAAGAACAAACAAGAAAATCAAAACCCTGACAACTTCACTGTCAACAAAAACCACAAAGGTTACCAAATTCTAAAAAGTGAAAACATAAAAAGAACTAGATTAATAAGAACTAAAAAAAAAAAATAAATAAAAAAATAAAAAAATCTTTACTCTCGTTAAGTTCGAATCCAATCCTGGGGGTATGAAACCTTGTCAAAGATCTCAAATTAAAGGAAAAGCCTTTTCGCTTCACCACACACCGAATTACGAGACGGGGGCAGAACTATGTGAGCGAGAAGAAAACGAGGGAGAAATTCGCCCTTGAGGTATTCCTACACCCTTAACTATTCTTGATTTAGAAGTAACGAGTTCCGGTAGCCGCCCTGCGGTTCACGGTGGCTCGGCTCAATAACGGCCACATTTTGCCCAGCAATTAGATAATTTTCAGAGTGTTGAGACGGCTTGTTTTTATGAAGGTGTTTTTACAGCCACATCAACACAATTTAGATAATTTAGGAGGCAGGCGGTTACAGTGTCCGTCTTGGCCTACCCAGGCTTAAAAAGAATAAGATACAACGTCCCAGGAGAAAGACCGAGATGCTCACTTTAAAATAAATTCTCCCTGCACGGGTTTCTAACTCAGGTCTTATGTTTGTGAGGGCACACACGCCTAGCCGCTACCACAGACGCCTGCGTTGGGATGTGACATTTTGTTGAGTAAAACGTTTTTAAAATTTAAGTTCAGTAACAGTTTTACAGCACTTTCAACTATAAAAGGCCGTAATATATGGGCTAATGGGACTCTTGTTGATTTTTTCACGTTAGCTAACACGATAGCCTGGTTTTACGGTAGTTTGGCTTTGAAATAGTTCTATTTATACATTTGAGAAGAGACCAATTTCTGGTCTTTATAAAATCGAGAATTCCGTTAGGATCAACAGTGAAGAAAAAAATAATCTTTATATTAGTTCAATAAAAATCTTATTTCCTCTGGATCTCTCCAAAGTTCGGATATTCTAACGATGTACATGACTGTAAAGTCAGTATCACGTCTGACAAACATTTTTTCCCCTTTCCCTACAGGAGGTATCTATCTAGCGTCAGGGAGGTATGTCCAATAAGTAGTTTTGTTAAAACTGTAGCTTCGTCTCTCTCGGGAGAAGACCTAGCTTTTCGTGGACCGTACTTGTGCTTCAGGGTGCGGAGTTTATAATCCATTTGTTCGCTCCATTGTTTCTCCCAAAGACTGGAGTGGCGTCTGTAGTTTATAATTTTGTCGTTGTTTTACTAGTTGTAGTTTTTCTTTTTTAAATGACCGGACAAGCAATTATTATTTAAGAAATACCGTACCGTCAATGTCTGGGTTGACTCGTGTTGAGCTTTGTGTGAGTGCGTTGTGTAACGAGAGTTTTTGTCTTCTAATTCTCGGGGATGGTATTCTGCACCCGTAATAGTGAGGTTGCTGGTTTGGGGGTTCGGGGGTTCGGGGGTTCGAGCCTCCGTCGTGTCTTTGGGAAAGGCACTTTACACAAATTTCCCACTTGGCTTGGTCCTTTCGGAGATGGGCGTTAAACTTGGAGATCTCGTCTTTCAAATCTAACAGTGGTGATACAGTGGTTAAACCTACCATTTCACCATTTTCACAGACTGGCGGCGTAGCTTTCGAGATATCGTTTGGTAATGTTTTTGGTTTGGTTTATTTTTTATTTTTGTTTTTGGGATGGGGTAGGGGGTGGGGTTGTTCTAAAAAATGTTTTCTTTTTTTTTTTTTGGGTGCATGTGGGGTCTCTCGGGGAGTAGAGGGTAAGGTGTTCGCCTCTCTTTCAAATGTCCCGGGTTTGAATTCGGGTAGCGATGGAAAAGTTGTCTTCTCTAAAATTGTCCCCTTTCACCTCTTTTCCTGCTATCTAGCAATGTTCTGCGTTCTGCTTTCGTCTCCGCTCTCTTTCCCCACCCCCTCACCTCCTTTGCCCCCTCCTCTGGGCTCCTTGACTCTCTCTGCAGCCTTTCTACTGCTTCGCCGTGGCTCCTTCTTACTGCAGTCTTTCAGCCACACCCCTGATCTTCTGGTAGAAAAGATCTACACTTAGCGTTCTCGGACAAAGGCGAAAAATATCCGAGGTCCTGTGTGCAGGTTGCGCACGTTAAAGACCCCTTGGTGGTCTAAAATCGATTAGAGTAGGCTTCCGCCGCCACCCGGGGATAATTCAAAATTTCCTACCAACTGAAAATGTTTAATGTGTCCCGTGCGCTCATATGACCTTATGCAGTTGCGAGCGCCGTAACACACTTACCAAAACAAAACAAGAAAGGTTTCTTTTTGTCTGTTGTTTTTTTCTCTCCTCGAAGCACTACAGAAAGATTTCTTGAAAATGAAATTATAACTCTCTCGTTTTTCTGAAAACTATCATGTTTTCACTTTCCGATTCTGAATGAGTTCATAATAATTTTCTCGTTCTTTTTCCATAAGTTGTTGTTTTTTCTTTTAAATGCCAGACGAACAATTTTAGAAACACCGTACTTTCGAAATCTGGGTTGACTATTGTCGAGCTTTGTGTGAGTGCGTAGTGTAACGAGAGTTTTTCTCTTCTAATTATCGGCGATGGTATTTTAGCCTCGGTCTGAGGGTTCTCCTCAGGAGAAGTCACTACTGTAGAATTACAACGTTCTATCTGCTCAGTACTTAGTTTTGAGACAATTGACGTCCAAGATTTTGAGTTTCACAATAACATGTCATGCTTTTTAAAATTCATTTCTTTGAATATCTTGAAAATGGTTCCGAATGATCTGACGATTTTGATAGAGCAGATAGAACATATATATATTTTTAAAAATCTCATAGTGATAGTAACTCAAAACGGCCAAAAATGTCAGGCTCAACGAAAATGGAATCAAAATTTTATTTAAGAAAAAACAACAACAAATATTTATGTGCTGAATGAGCTTTAGGCCTACAATCTTACTTGACAAAGTCATCGTGTTTGACGCTATGTTCTCTTTAAAGTTATAGATTTTTTACGTCCAATCGACATCATTTAGATCATGACTTATCAGGCAGGCTTCGACCCTGCTCGTTAGGGTCAACCCAGCCCAGGGAGAAAAGAAAAAAACGGCCCTGCACAAAGCCCGAGATACTCGATAAAATTATTACAATAAGGATCTTTTACAACAAAACGGGTCACTACATTGAGAGAGTATCAAATCCGCTCAGAATACTTAGGTTCTTAATTATTGACACTAGATCTACCTGCCGCTGCTTAGAAACATTATATTATTTCGCGTTCAGAAATGTAATCTACATTCCAATTTCTAGCTGTCTGTATTGCGACACATAGCATTCAAATCAACATGGGTTGACCACAATAACAGACATTGTGAAAAATAGCCAACGTTCCAATTGAACGAAACCGTGGTGAAGAGGGCGTAAAAATCGTATTTAGAATCAAATCAATATGTCTGTATGGAGGGTGTTCATCTCAACCGAGGCTGACAATGTACCTGGTCAGACAGATGTTCCAGGCGCTACATACAAAGGGGGTTTGGATGAGCAGACGTCGAGAAAATCAATTGTTCCCTTCTATCATTACCTGTAGGTGGGAGAGTGAGACAGACTGAGAGAGAGTGAGAAAGAGAGAGAGAGAGAGAGAGAGAGAGAGAGAGATAGAGAGAGAGAGAGAGAGAGAGAGAGAGAGAGAGAGAGATGGAGGATGGGGGAGGGAGGGGAAGGGCAGAGGGGGAGTATAATATTAGATAATCAAGGGGCTCTCGTGGTTTAGAGGTCATGGTGTTTGCCTCTCTTTCAATAGGTTCCTAGTTCGAATCCAGATAGCGACGGGAGAGTTTTTTGTCTGAAAATGTTCTCCTTTCACCTTCTTTCCTGCTCTTTTACCAATCTCTATCGTCTGTTTCCCCCTCCCCTGGGCACCTGACTTTTTCTGCAACCTTTCTGCTGCGACTTCTTGGCTCCTTCTAGGCCGGTCCCAGAGTGGCTCTGTAGGTCTGACCTGTAGCTCGCACCGTGCAAATGAATGTATACATTATCGTGTGCTTAAGCAGCGTCGCTGTGTCGTCTGTTTTTTGTCAGTTGAGCTGCGGGATGCGTCAGACGTGCTATTCAACAGTGTTGTAAAAATGGCGGACATGTGTAGCCTCGCTTCGTGTTTATTTTCGACTGAAACTCTTCACAGATCATTAAAATCAACCAGAAGTAAGTATTATTAGGTGCTCTACTATTAAACATTGATGCTAACATCAACGCTTGGCCACAAAATCACCCAGAAATGCACTTTATCATACTTTGAAACTTTGAATCGAGAGGTTGACCTAGTTTCGACTGTTGTCATAAGCCTAGGCCTAGGCCTAGATCTAGGTGTGCTTCTCTAGATTCTTGATCTAGATCTAGCCTTGTATTGTAACCAATGTAAACTATCGCCACGCACAGCTGCACGTGTGTTTGTGTGTGTTGGGGGGGGGGGGGGCTGCACTTGGCACATGACGTAAAGAAGAGTTGTCCCAATTGGTATAATTGGTCTTGGGTTACACAGTACCTAAATACAGCAAGGCAGACCCGTCAGTTGCACACGTACTCAAGTCAACACACAGTGTGGCTGTGCTGAGACGTTGTGAGTGTGCCTCGCGCTCGCTGAGACACAGGCGCCAACCCACAGTGCGGCTGTGCTGACACGCAGACGGCGTGCGCCAGGCGAGCTACAGGTCAGACCTACAGAGCCTCTCTGGGACCGGCCTAACTGCTGTGTCATTCATCCATACTCCTGATCTAAACATGGAAAGTGAGATCCAACGCATAGCCTTCTCGGATAACAGCGACAATCTTGGAGGTCCCGTGTGCATGCACACGATAAAGATCCCTTGGTGGTTCTAAAATCGATAAGAGTAGGCTTCGGCCGCCACGCGTGCAAAATTTAAAAATCCCTACTCACTGAAAAATGTTCAATGCGTCCCGCGCACTCATATGACCTTATACAGTTGCAAGCGCGTAAAACACTAAACTTACACCCCCAAAAAATTAATTAAAAATGTAAAAAAAAATAATTTTTTAATATAATATATTAAATTTTTTTTTTTTTTACATTTTTTTTACATTACAATATAAAAAAGATAAGATAACCCAACAGTCATATAATATATATAATATGATATAATATAATATAATGTAATATAATATAATCTATTATCTATTTTTGGTGGCCGAATTTTGCTATTCAAAAGGCTATTTAATGGCAGCAGCGATCGACATGCGGTTTTCGCCAAAAGATTCTTTAAAATATTCTCCAGATCATGACGCCCTTCGTTTTTTTCAGTTTTGAGACAGTTTTGCTGCAAAAGCTAAATTATTTTATTTCGCCGATCGCTTTTGTAGGCCGACGCTTCTGTCTCTGTAATTTTAGAAAAGGATGTTAAAATTTCCGGTCAATACCGTGCGCACTGTTTTGAGAGTATAGATCTAAAACATTAAATCTTTGCATCTCTCAAGATTTATTGCTCCATTCCAGTAGAATGTAAATATCATAAGCCAATGACTTTCGGCTGACGTTAATCATTCCTTTCATCGAAAGGGGGCCCAGCTAGTATAATATGATATAATACAATGACGATATAATATAATATAATAGGGCCTATAATATAATACAATAGGGCCTATAATATAATATAATATATTTAATATGATATAATATAATATAATATAATATAATATAATATAATATAATATAATATAATATAATATAACATAATATAATATAATATAATATAATATAATATAATATAATATAATATAATATAATATAATGTAATATAATATAATGTAATGTAATTTAATATAATATTATAAAGTAATATACTACTATATGCTATAATCTATGTATATAAAAGTGGACTTGGGAGGCTTTGTGCACAAACTCCTACCTCATTATTTAACCCACACCTTTGAAACGTTGCAAACGTCCACAGCATTCAAGTGGCTAGGATCAAACTTTAAAATTCCACGCAAACTGCTTTCCCCGATTTTTCCAAAATGCTTTATTTCGTCCTCACAGAGTTCTAATCATGGGAAAGTCCGTCTTTTAAAACGCCATTGTAAACAAGTGAGGTTTCCGTTCACTAGCCGGGCGCACTGCTTTAACAAAGACCTTTGAAATTCTGGAGGGTACAACCTCGGAAGCGGAATAGAGAACCAATCTGTACATCTATTATTATATATTTGGCAACTTGGAAACGCGTGTGTCACTTTTCTCTCAAGATTTTGTGCTCTATTCCAGTAGAGTGTAAATTTAGTAGGCCAATGACGTTCAGTTGATGTAAATGCACCGAACATTCCTTTCATCGAAAGGGGTCCCAGCTAGTATAATATAATATAATATAAAATAATATAATATATATATATATATATATATATATATATATATATATATATTATGATATAATAATATATAATGTAATACATGTAGGCCCCTATAATATAATATAATAATATAATATAATATAATTGTAAATATAATATAAAATAATAATATATAATATAATGTAATGTAATGTAATATCATATAATATATAACATAACGCATAATAACGTAATATAATACAATATAATAAAGCAATATATATTTTTATATATATATATATATATATATATATATATATATTATATACATATAATATATATATATATATATATATATATATATATATATATATATATATATATATATATATATATGCGCGCGCGTGTGTGTGTGTTTGCGTGTATTGCATGCGTCAGAAAAGAAAAAAGAAGAAAAACCAAAACCCCATTTCTAAGCAGATCAATTTCCCTGATCAATATGCCAGATGGCATTGCCAACAACCATTTACACGACACATTGAGTGATAGGTTATGCTCTCCTTGTATCAGTTGTCAGCTTCCTGTGATCCATCAACAGGACAAGCAAGAACAGGTGGCTTATATTACTTTTTTTTAGTCCCTTTCCCATCTCTATGAGTATGAGACTGACTTCTCATCTGATTGGTTGAAAAAGGCGTACGATAGTATCCAAAAGCATATTACATAACGTACACAATTAATATAACATGTAACTGATAAAAGTGCAAATTGAATGAATATAGATGTATGTCAAGGTTCTGAGTGTAGTTATGATTTTAAATATGATGGTGGTGGTGGTGGTGAGAGATCATGTTTTGTTTTTGTTTTGTTTTTGTAAAGTGTTTTACGGCGCTCGCAACTGCCTAGGTCATATGAGCGCGCGGGACACACCTAATATTTTCAGTTGGTAGGAAATTTTGAATTTTTCCCGGGTGGCGGCCGAAGCCTACTCTTATCGATTTTAGACCACCAAGGTATCTTTAACGTGCGCAACTTGCACACGGGCCCTCCGAGATTTTTCGCCCTTGTCCGAGAAGGCTAGGTGTAGATCTTTCCCACCAGAAGATCAGGGGTGTGGCAGAAAGACAGCAGTAAGGAGTAGCCAAGGAGTAGCAGTAGAAAGGCTGCAGAAAGAGTCAGGAGCCCAGAGGAGGGGGCAAAGGAGGTGCAGGGGTGGGGGCCGAAAGTGGAATGGAAAGCAGACGACAGAACATTGCTAGAGAACAGGAAAGGAGGTGAAAGGAGACAATTTTAGAGAAGAAAATGTTTCGGTCGCTACCCGGATTCGAACCCGGGACTTTTGATTGAGAGGCCAACACTTTAACCTCTAGGCCACGAGAGCCCCCCAGATCATGTTTATGCAAACATAATTATTGAGTAGATACGCGTTCACTCATTGTCAGCTGAGTTTTTTCAATGTTAGAGTTAGTCCTATCTTCCACTGCTCTTGTGAGTCACGAGGGACATGGGCACCCGCTATCCCGTTCACTACTGGAACCATCTTTAATTAATGTCACCGTGAAGTTCCGAGATGGTGACCTTGTTAGTATTAGCCAAAACAAGTGAAATACAACGTAGTATTGCTTTCGATAACTGCTACAATCAGGACTAAAAATTGATAAAATCCTTGAAGTCACTTCCTTAGAATTATCTGCAAATTAGAAATAATGGATAAAAGCAAGAGTAAATGTTTGAAAAGTAACTAGACTGTTACTCAAAAGAGATGGGTATTTTTTTCACCAAAAGCAAAACAATTGAACTGTCTTTAAGATGATATAAAAATGTAGGTGGTTGATATTGCCATTTCGTTTTGTCGTAGTCATATGTTTGAAAACAGCTCTGCCTGTCTTTCCCAGGGCCCATCTGTTCATCCAATCTTGTTTGTTGTTGCTTTTAATGATTTGTTTTGCAGTGTTGTATGAAGTTGGAATGTTGGGTTGTTCCTGTCTAGATCCCCTTTTGGCGAGTGTGTCTGCTCTGTCATTTCCAGGTATGTTTGAGTGTCCGGGAATATACTGCATCACCAGGTTGATGCCACAGGATGTTATCAGGTGATGGGAGCCAAACAGTTTCTGTATCAAGTCTTAGTTTAGATGATTGTCATTTTCTATTGCTTGCAAGACTGATAGTGAGTCAGTGAAGATCACTACACTCTGTGTTTTGTTTGGATGAGTGTCAAAAACTGCGCGGAGATGGTACAGTGCTGTTTCAATTGCTATCATTTCTGCGTCGTAGTTGTTGCATTTCCTTCCACAGGCTGCTTGCACACGAGACCTCCGAGATTTTTGCCCTTGATCGAGAAGGCTAGGGGTAGATCTTTCTTTCTAGAAGATCAGGGGTGTGACTGAAAGACAGCAGTAAGAAAGAGCCAATGAGTAGCAGTGGTAAGTCTGCAGAAAGAGTAAGGAGCCCAGAGGAGGTGAAGGGGTGGGGGCAGAAAGTGGAGACGAAAGCAGACGACAGAACATTACTAGAGAGCAGGAAAGGAGGTGAAAGGAGAAAACATTTTTAAAGAAGAAAATGTTTCCATCGCTAACCAGATTCGAACCCGAGCCCTTTGGATGAAAGGCAAACATCTTAACCTCTAGGCCACAAGAGCCCCCTAAATCTACAGCAATTTTGCCAGGACTGAACCTAGTACTTTTATTTTTTTAAGGAAAAAAATGTCTTGTGGCCCCTTTTTTGGGTGCCATGTTAGTGATCTTATTCGTATCAGAATATCTGGAGTTGTATGCTCTCAGAGCTTGCAGGTTTGGAGACGCCAGTGTGAGGTGTCCGAACCACTTGATCCTCTGTTTCTCAATGTGTGGCAGGACTGGTGATGCTCCTACCAAATCTCTTATTATTTAATTTTTTTATTTTCCCAAGGGACCAGCTTCCTCTCGAGCGCTTTTGTTAGGGACCATACCTGGCATGTGACCGTTGGTAAAAAAAATGGCGTTGATGCTTATGGGAATGTTGGGATATTTTATGAGAGGGGCGAAATGTTAGCTGACTGCATTGGCTTTCTGACATCTAGTCTCTATTTCTCGATCTGGTTTGCGTTTTCTGTGAAAATACTGCCCAGGTATTTGAATTCACTGGTTTGTTTCAGTTGGGATCCATTGATGCTGACATCCACTTTGTCTGGTGTCCTGCTAACTGTCATGACCTCGGTCTTGCTAACCCTGATCTTCATGTCATGTCTCTCACAGCTCGCGTTTAGTTGGTTCATATGCTCCTGTAGTTCATCTTTGCCTGGTCGTCTGCAAACATGAGTTCGTTGAGTGCCTCTGGGTCTGGATTGGCCTCCTTTGTAATCTGGCCCATGTAGATCACGGAGAGCAGAGGGGAGAGATTGCAGCCCTGTCTGACTCCGGATGCTACCGGAAACCAGTCCGATGTTCCACTGGTAGTGCGGACTGCACTTCTGCTGTTGATGTAGATAGCCCTGATGTTGTCTAGCAGTTGTCCCTTGATGTCGTACTGCTCAAGGATCTTCCATAGTTTGTTTCTATTAACTCGATCAAAGGCTTTTTCCTGATCCAGAAATACGAGATGGAGATCTTGGTCGTATTCCAGAGCCCTCTCACACGGTTGTCGGAGTGCAAAGATTGCATCAGTGCTGCGTAACAATACCTGCACTAAAAACAAAAAAACAAAACAAAACAGAACCAAAAAAAAACAACAACCCCCCCC
>NW_004798158.1:280603-282918 GCF_000002075.1 Aplysia californica
TCTCTCTCTCTCTCTCTCTCTTTCTTCCATTCCTTACTATCCCTCTCTCCCCCACCTCTCTCTCTTTATCTCCCCTTTGACTCTCTCTCTATAGCACTCTCTCCCTCTCCCTCTACCCCCAACCCCCCCCCTCTCTCTCTCTCTAATGATGCGGTTGATCTATTTTCGGTAACAACAGGATGTGCTCAAGACCTTGAAGATGAGATATCTGGTAGGACAGGGCGTAATTTTGTTGTTGTTATAGGCAAATGCTTACTGGTGAAGAAGAAAAATGAGAAGAACAAGAAAAACAACACGAACAAGAAAAAGAAAAAGGAAAACAAGAAGAATAAAAAAAAAAACAAGAACAAGAACAAGGAGAAAAACAAGGAACAAGAACAAGGAGAACAAGTACAAGAAGTAAATGAACAAGAACAAAAAGTAAATGAACAAGTACAAGAAGTAAATGAACAAGTACAAGAAGTAAATGAACAAGTACAAAAAGTAAATGAACAAGAACAAGAAGTAAATGAACAAGTACAAGAAGTAAATGAACAAGAACAAGAAGTAAATGAACAAGTACAAAAAGTAAATGAACAAGTACAAGAAGTAAATGAACAAGTACAAGAAGTAAATGAACAAGAACAAGAAGTAAATGAACAAGTACAAGAGCAAGTCATCATCAAAGAAGGCTTAATTTCGCCAGATTTTTAACAATTTGTCCAAGACCGTTTAACAACTATCGCGAGGTTTAGCGGTCTCCATTCTGCTGGCTCAATCTTCGTTTATTCACGTCGGCCCGTATACGATTTAATCCCCAAAAAAAGAAAAATTTTTAAAATGAAGGTTTACAAAAAACAAAATGACTGAAAGAGTTTTGAGCTATATTTGAACTAAAATAAATCATGTTTCAGGTGGACAGATTCATTCGTTGTCAGAGTCAAACCCAGTAACAATTTTTTAAAATAATGTTAGAAATCTACTATCTATTTGTGGTGGCCGAATTTTGCTATTCAAAAGGCTATTTAATGGCTGCATCGATCGACATGTGGTTTTCGCCAAAATATTCTTTAAAATATTCTACAGATCATGGCGCCCTTGGTTTTTTCAGTTTTGAGACAGTTTTGCTGCAAAAAGCAAAATTTCTTTATTTCGCCGATCGCTTTTGTAGGCCGAAGCTTTGTCTCTGTAATTTTAGAAATTCCGGAAGTGATATTTCGCGAGGCGCATTTTGTTTTGAGGGTATAGATCTAGACGTAATTTTTTGCATTTCTCAAGATTTATTGCCCCATTCCAGTATAGTGTAAATATAGTAGGCCAATGACTTTTAGTTGATATTAAAGCACCGATCGTTCCTTTCATTGATATATATATATACCTGTGTAAAATGTTCTTACCACGATAATGTTCATTTTTCTTTCTGGGGAATTTTGTTCATCAAATGTGTATCGTACATTGTACGCTGTACATTGTGAGAAGAAAGATGAAAGACAAAAAGCGATATCTTTACCGGATTCAGAAATACCACATAGTCAGCGATAGTGGGAGGACGAGTTTTTCAGAAGGACAAATACGAGACAATTTGCTGCTAGTGAAACTTATATATTCAGTCCCCCCCATCCCCGTCAAAGTAAAGGGTGGAAAAAAAATACGACCCTTACTCCTTCATATACAAACACACACATGCATACCCCCCCCCCCCCCCCCACTTCCACAAGACAGAAACATCCACCCACGTACACATAAACACATAAACACAGGGGGCTCTCGTACCTACAGGTCAAGGTCTTCGCCTCTCATTCAAAGGTCACCGGTTCGAATCCGGGTAGCGACCGACAAATTTTCGTCTCTATTATTGTTTCCTTTCACCGCCTTCCCTTCTCTCTTGCAATATTCTGTCGTCTGCTTTCGTCTCCACTTTATTCTCCCACCCCCTCACCTCCTTTGCCTCCCTCCACTGGGCTCCTGACTCTTTTTGCAGCCTTTCTAAAGCTACTCCTTGGCTCTTTCCTACTGCTCTCTTTCAGCCACACCTCTGATCTTCTGGTAGCAAAGATCTACGTCTAGCCTTCTCGGACAAGGGCAAAAAATCTTGGAGGTCCCGTGTGCAAGTTGCGCACGTTAAAGATCCCTTGATGGCCTAAAATCGATAAGAGTAGGCTTCGGTCGTCACCCGGGTAAAATTCAAAATTTCCTACCTAGTGAAAATGTTTGGTGTGTCCCGCGCGCTCATATGGCCGTATGCAGTTGAAAGCGCGTAAAAAAAAAACTTACAATAAAACCCAAAACAAAACAACACACACACACACACACAAACACACACACACACACACACG
>NW_004798158.1:284857-288509 GCF_000002075.1 Aplysia californica
CCCCCATTCATAGACAATTTGACTAATTCTATATATCATAGAAATTATACAGTTTGAAGTATTCTATGTCATCATATGGGTTATGCAGTTTGAGCCATTTTACGTTTCACAAAAATGATAGTTTTTGGGTATTCTACATATCACATAAATAGGTCGCTTTTAAGGACAAGCAGGCTAACCCAGTTTTCGGGAGTTTCCAAAAATCGTGACCTACACCAAAAGAGGGCTTTGCCCTACCGATAGGAGAAGTTTGGTTTCATTGATGTGTATACTTGTTTGGTTAAAGAGAACACTCTCCTTGTCTTTTAACAAGGGGCAAAAACTTTACCTTCGATTTTCTCAGAACAGCATTTTTCGGAATAGCCCTCTTGTGCTTAAAAGCGACCATATTATAGAGGTATGAGGGATTATTCGGTATAACGTTTAAGGTATACTAAACATCCCATTCTTTATACAGTTTGAGGTATTCTTAACAATAATACAGTTTGAGGTATTCTTGACAATAATGCAGTTTGAGGTATTCTTGACAATAATGCAGTTTGAAGTATTCTTTACAATAATGCAGTTTGAAGTATTCTTTACAATAATGCAGTTTGTGGTATTCTTTACAATACTACAGTTTGATTTATGCAACATATCACCTAAATTATACAGTTTGGGGAGTTCTACAATGTCATGTGTAAGGTAACTACACTTCACAATATGAATTATACTGTTTAAGATGTTGTTCATAATGATACAGCTTGACTTATACAATATCTAACATAAAATTATACAGCTTAAGGTAGTCTTTGATGAACGCTACACATAAAAAATATACAGTTTGAGGTATTCTTCATAATCATAACAGAAATGAATTAACATAATCTAACAATTCAACAGTATCACGCTTGAAGCAAACTATACAGTTTGAGATATTCTTCATAATATATTAATTTGCCTTAACATATCACTTTAATGTATTACACAGTTTGATGAATTCTACAGCATTACGGTTAAGGTCTACTACACATCACATCAGTTATGCAGTTTGACGGTTTTCAGCAATATCCCATGTAGGCCTACAGTGTTATATCTGTTGCACCTGGGATTTCAAAGCGCTGCTGTGATACGTACATAATAATGTGTGTCACGTCACGGTGGAACCAGGCGCTCGAAACTTTTGGGAATACAGAGATATTGGTATCATCGAAAACCTTCTTAATTAATTGTGAGGCAGCGTGGTGGAATCAGGCTCTCGTCAAAATAATCAAAGTGAAGAAACTTGCATTTTTCCCAGGTTTGTGAATTTTTATCAATCTTTTTTTTGGCTCAACACCTTTAATGCCCTTTAAAGAACTAATTTTTGTGTGGATTTTTCTGGAAAACGTTGATTAAAGGCACAAAAATTGTAAACTTTCAGTGACCACTGACTCTTAAGCTAAGGAAATAACCAATCTTTGGCGGCCATTTCCTCACTAATTTTACCTCTGAAAACAGGTGACCCCCGCCTCCTTCTTTTGCAAATATCTCGACTTGTATTCAAGATAAATGGATATTTTTTTCATTTCAAATAAAGACAATTGAACAAGCTTTAAGATAATACCAATAACTCTACATGCCCAAAACTTGCCGAGAGCCTGATTCCACCACGCTGAGTCACAATTTGTCTTGCTTTTTAGAAAAAAGCATTGCTCATCTATGTTGAATAAAAGTACAGATATTTGTGATTAAAGAAGGTGGGGGCGCCTGGTATCAGGGATAAAATTAACGAGAAAATAGCCACCAAAGTTTGGCGACTTCCAGAACTTGAGTGACCTTGAAAACTGTAAACCTACATTAATTTTGATGTGCTTTCGATCAACCTGTTTCAGTAATATCCGTACAGAAATGCGTTTATTAAATGAATGTGAAAAAGATGCTGAGCCAAGAAAGAACACTCGAAAAAAATGCCCAACCGGCAAAAACAATAGCGGTTTCTACGATTTCGATATTTTAACGAGTGCCTGATTTCACCACGATTCCTCACAAATTTTCCTTTTCCTTTTCTTTTTTTCGTCTGCTGGAGTCGTTTGCTTTAAATCAGGATCAGATTACTACAAGTGGGTAGAAAGCGCTATTAGTAATCCTAGCTCTCCTTTTATCCGTATATTTATTTGTTCCTGTTGGCCGGCCTCAACTCTGTCATGGCACTAAATAACCGCCATGCTTGGCTTTATTTAATGTAGGTGTTTTTGTGGGTGTTTCTTTTTTGGTTGTTGTTTTTTTCTTTTACGACACTTTTGACACAATTTAGATCAATTAGGACACGGGCTTCCGATCCTGCATGTCAGCAGAGCCAACACATGCTGAGAAAGATGTAACATCATAGCTGAAAAAACCCCGAAATACTCGATAAAATTTTTTCTAGGGAATCGAACTCTAGTCTCCTGCGTGTGACAACGATGCGTCTATCTGTTACTCCACAGACGCCAGTTTGCTTTTCTGACAAACCTCTACGTTTTGTTTCATGGGATTGAACGAACGAACTGAGTCCTCTTCAGATGTTGAAAAGAATCGACCCCCCCAAAAAAAAACCCCCAACAATAACAACAAAACAACAACAACAAAAAAACAATACAATTTTTAAAAAATTTTAATTTTATAAAAGTACAACAAAGCAACAACAAAAACACACACAGTCAAAAACAAACAACACAAGAACTTGCTTTATCAACCACCTGTCCTAGACGATCACCTGCAAAAAAAAAGCAACTTCCTCCAACTTTCTCCGTTGCGTCGTTATTAATTTATTTTTCTCGTACATTTATGACAACACTGTCCAAAAGGACAACCTGTCTAAGAGGATCACTTTCCCCCTGAACAGTGGGTGATTATCTTAGACAAAATCGATTGTATATAAACAACAACAACAACAACAACAACAAACAAAAAAAACACAAAAAACAACCCCCCCCCGCGCCAAAAACAACAACAACAACAACAAAACCACCAGCTTTCTCCTTGCAGGAAATTACTGTGCGCTTTCACGAGAAACTCTCGACTCCCTTGTAGATGTGGAAGTAGCCAAAAACTTGAGACCAATGTCCACCTCAGAAATATTCCTCAAATCCGTATTTATAATATTTTGATAGTGATTGATCTGTTTCAGTAAGATCCATGGAGGAAATAGATATAAAGGTATTGTGAACAAGTATTCCATTAAAAAAACTACCCAAAGACGGGAAAATGTTGGGGGTTTTTTCTTCGATTTTGTACTTTGACGACAACGAAATTACCTCGCGGTTTTGACGAGACACCTCTCAATTTCTTTGTAGGAGTAACGAAAATCTAGTGACCAGTGCCGAATGCAGATGTTTTACGTCAAATTCATCTAATTTTATAGTGGTTGATCTATTTGAAACTGATGGTATAAAAAAAAAAAGAACAACGGTGTAGGCGAACAAATCAACAGATCAACGTCTGTGCTGTAGCGGGTAGATGTGTTCGACTCCCGACAGGGGAGCAGGAGCAAATTTTTATGGGGTATCTAGATCTTTCTCTTGGGATGTGGCATCACTCTTAATTTAACCCGAATTGGCTTTAACAGGCAAAATCGGAAGCTCGCCTCTTGTTATCATCATCATCATCATCATCATCATCATCATCATCATCATCATCATCATCATCATCA
>NW_004798158.1:291328-293522 GCF_000002075.1 Aplysia californica
CCCTTTTTTGGAGCTTTTCTGGGGGAGGGGGGGGGAGGCACAGACAAGAGAGTCATAGAGAGTGGGTGAGTGCGAGAGAGAGGGAGATAGCCATAGAGAGTGAGTGAGAGTGCAAATGTGAAAGTGTGTGTGTGTGTGTGTGTGTGTGTGTGTGTGTGTGTGTGTGTGAGAGAGAGAGAGAGAGAGAGAGAGAGAGAGAGAGAGAGAGAGAGGGTGGGGTGGGGAAGAGAGCCTATAAAGAGTGAGTGAGAGTGTAAGCGTGAAGAAGAGAGAGAGAGAGAGGGAGAGAGAGAGAGAGAAAGAGAGAGAGAGAGGGGGGGGTGGGGGTAGAGAGAGAGGAGCGTGATTCTTCTTTTTCTTCCCTGAGTTCCCCTGCCAGATCTCAGGCGGAGTGAACTGCTGGTTCTTCAACCTTCAATGCAACTGATATTTACGTATAATAATAATAAACAGCAGGCTCTATGCGCTTTACACTATATTATTACCCCAGCAGACTATAGAACACTCCGAAACATTCTCAGCTTCCCGGGAAGCATACAGTGCAAGTAGCTGATTAAGCGCTCAAACACTAACAAACTGACAAGATCCTTCGCTGTCTATAGACGGGTATCCATTCCCACCTGGGTGAAGTGAGGAAAATTCGTGTGAAGTGCCTTTCCCAAGGACACAACGTCGAGCCCCTGACGGGATTCGAACCCACAACCTTACGGTTGCAAGTCCGAGAGCCTAACCACTAGGCCACCGACATATGTGGCCGTTTTTTCCTACTTAGGGTGGGAGAAGAGAAGTAGTTAACAGAAAAAGACTAGAACAAGAAAGGATGTGAAAGGGGACATTTTTAGAGAAGTAAATCTTTCCGTCGCTCTCAGGTTTCTAACCTGGGACATCTTGAATGAGGGGCGAACACTATACCTCTAGACCAGGAGAGCTCCCTTAGGAAATGTGAGTGGAAGAGGGTATTAGAGGAAACAGACAGACAGACAGACAGACATACAGACAATAGACAAATAAACCGACAGAAAGACATACAGAGAGACAGGCGGAAAGACAGACAGAAAAAGGAAGAGACAAAGAGAAAACGAGAGAAATATTGAGAGAAAGAGAGGGGGGAAAGGACAGACAGAGACACATATACAAGGATACAGAGAGACAAAAAGACAGAAACAAAGAAACAAAGAAAGAAAGAGAGAATAAATGGGTTTATTTGGTAAGTGTTTTACACCGCTCACAACTGCGTAAGGTCATTAAAAAGAAAGAAAGAAAGAAAGAAATGTGTGTTTTTTTTTTGCAAAGTGTTTTACGGCGCTAGCAACTGCATAAGGTCATAAAAGAAATTTTAAAAAAGAAAGAGAGAGAGAACAACAGAAAGAAAGAAAGAAAGATGGAGTAAAAAGACAAACGGAAGTGATCAATATTTCTCTTTGAGCTTGTCGTTCCTAAAAGTCTGAGCAGATCTTCCACCCAGGGAGAGGTTACTGGCGGACAAATGGGAGTCATCATCGTGGTGAAATCAGACGCTCATCAAAATTATGAAATTAAATAGAAGAAAAACGGCATTTTTCTGTCCACGGCCAAATTTTATTGAATTTTTGTTTTCAGACCGAGCTACTTTCATGCTCACTTAGAATACATTTTTCTATGTGGATTTTTACTGGAAGAACGTTTATCAAAGGCATGAAAATATAAATTTGCAGTTTTCTAGGACACTGCAGTTTTGGGAGTCACCAAACATTGGCGGCCCTTTTCTCACTAATTTTACTTCGGAAATCAGGCGACCCCCACCTTCTTCAATAACAGATATCTCGACTACTATTCAAGAGAGATGTATATTTTAAAAAAATCAAAAGCAGGACAAACGAACACGACTTTAAGGCTATACCAAAAACCCTATACGTTCCCAAAATTGACGAGCACCTGATTCCACCGCGTCGTGACCCAAATTCAGTCGGTTTGGAGGCTCTAATCTCTGTGGCTAAGCTTCTTGTCCGTGGATAAATCTGTTCGTTATGTGGGTCTGCATCTTATTCTTTGGTAAACTGGCTTCCGAGAATCTTGTTTAAGGTTCTTTCTAGTTAAGTCATGATCGAATTGGATCGGATCGGATGGAATTGCGTAGAAAAATAAACCTGGCTAGAGTGCCCTATCTATTTTTCTATCTATCTATCTATCTATCTATCTATCTATCTATCTATCT